>NW_024040596.1:20244131-20276663 GCF_014851395.1 Micropterus salmoides
TCACTTACACTATTTTCCTTTTCCACACAGTCTTTCTCTTCCAAATACTGCCTGGATGCTCCTCAAGAAAAGAACGAAAGAATGAAAGACAGACAGACAGACAGACAGACACACACACACACGCCATGTGGTTAAAAATATAATTGGAGAACAGCAGCCAATTCAACACCATTTGTAACTATGCTAATAACTAAAAATCCAGGCTTAAAACAGAGCCTTTCTTAACAGTATGTCATTTGTTTGTCTATTTATCTAGATAAGGATGATAATATTTCAGTTTTTTAGTGCCCCCACCCACCCCCCCCCCCCCCCCAACCACCATTCGACCTCGTGGCGTCCCTCAGGTCAATAACGTGAACAGCAGCCTGAGTTTGACTTTGATCATTTTTATTTTGACTCCTATTTTAGACACTGTGATGTCACTGTGAGAGCACACTTGGGAATGATTGAGTATTGTTATTCCACGCAGAAAGCCGACCAAAAAAAAATAAGGCAGGACGTTTGTGACTTTGATCTATATTTGTCCAGGATACTGTCTTGTCCTCATTAACAGCAGGCATGAAGCAGGCAGTTATGCAACAACAATGACCTCCAGATGATCACTTATGAACTCACAAAACCAACACTGTAAAATCATAATCTCATAAACAGAGAGCATTTATTTATCATAAGGGAGTAAGAACTCATTACTTTTACCTATTTCTAACATTTAACACTGTGACCACCAAAAGCTAACGTGAATGACATCTGTTTGTGAACTCTGTGGATCTGTTAGCAGCTTCTTCCCAATCCTGAATAGGCTTACCTGTCCCTCACTATAAGCTGAGGTGTTGAAGGGCCAGAAGAGGATTCCCTGCAACATCCATTCCCTGCGAGGGACTATTTCTTTCCACCCGCCCCTGCTGAGGTCTGTACTGACGGAAGGTCTGGAACAAGACAGCTGAGATCATGTTTTTCACACTCTTGATTTAGCAGTTCCAGTGCAGTTATAAATAATGTCATGGAGTAAATGCTCCATTACGGCCATATAATAGCGAAGGGACATAATTGGAAACGAGAAGAAAACCAATAATCATTGTGCATTTTTTTATGTCAGTGGGGACAAAATCTTCATCCCATCAAATGTTTTTTACACGCACTGTCCCAGCCAATTAATGTAGGTTGAGTGTTTGCACAACACAACAACAATCACCAAAACAGAGGGATAACCAGCGCCAAACATCCAACTGATACTTGCTGATAAATAGCCAACTGGTTAGTGTTGCGCCAAAGAACCTAGTCTGAATCTACCCCTGATTAAAGAGAGCTGTGTTAGACTTTAAGCTCTGGTTTTATCTTCAAACATGTCTTCCTGCATTGAGACATATAATATCAATCAATTTGATAAAGGAGAAACACCTTCTTGCAAGGTTGCTGCTTGAATATGTGGCTCTTCAGCTGAATTCCTCTTCTCAAGCTATTTTTCTGAATATATACAGGCCCCCTAAATACTGTGCAAACTTTTTTGATGACTTTGGTGAACTGCTGTCTATAATCTGTATTGACTTTGACAGTGTAGTTATTGTTGGTGATTTTAACATCCATGTTGACAACCCCCAGGACAGAGGGACTAAAGAACTGTGTGTTCTTGATAATTATGGACTGACCCAACATGTGACAGAGCCCACACACAATAAGGGGCACACTTTGGACTTAGTCATCTCCAAGGGTCTGAACATTTCCAAGGTTGTGATGACTGATGTCCCTGTGTTTTCTTTGAGAGTGCTATCTGCGTGCACACAAATGTACAAACAGAGGTAATCACAAAATGGCATATCACTGAAAACACTAGTGAAAAATGTAAGGCTGAACGCAGGTGGCGGAAAACAAATCTCCAGGTTCATTATGACATCTATAAAGAGAGACTTCGCATTTATAATTTAGAACTGAGAAATGCAAGGCGGTCCTTCTTCTCTGACATCATCACCAAAAACACTAATAATGCACGTGCCCTGTTTGCTACTGTCGACAGGCTAACCAACCCTCCTGTGTCTGTAGCCTCTGACCTTCTATCCACCAGGGCCTGCAATAGATTTGCCTCCTTCTTCACAGACAAAATTCAAACAATTAGACAAGCAATCAGTGCCTCCATGTCAGTAACAGGATATGTCTTGTCCCTGTGTCTACTTAAAAACAATTCATATAGCATGAGACAATCTGATTCTATTAACCATAAAAACCTGGAGGACATAATACAACATCTGAAATCCTCTTCATGCTGCCTTGATATTCTGCCAACAGGTTTTTTCAAAAATGTGTCTAAATGCATGGCCTCAGATCTACTACAAATTGTCAACATGTTTCTCCTCTCAGGTTTTTTCCCCACAGGCCCTGAAAACTGCAGTCATTAAGCCACTCTTAAAAAAGAGCAATCTGGACAGTTCACTAATGAGCAATTATAGGCCCATATCAACTCTCCCATTTTTAAGTAAAATCATAGAAAAAGCTGTTCAACAGCTTAGTGCTTTCTTGGCACTAAATAAATGTTTTGATGTCTTCCAGTCAGGTTTTCGACCACACCACAGCACTGGGACAGCTCTTGTTAAGGTCTTCAATGACATCCATTTAAACACTGACAGTGGCAGAATTTCAGTCTTAGTACTATTGGATCTCAGTGCTGCATTCGACACGGTCGACCACAACATATTACTAGACAGACTTGAAAACTGGGTTGGACTTTCTGGCACAGTACTAAACTGGTTTGAATCCTACTTAAAGGACAGGGACTACTTTGTGTCTATAGGTAATCACACATCTGAGCTGACAAAAATGACGTGGAGTTCCCCAAGGCTCCATTCTGGGGCCTCTTTTGTTTAACATTTACATGCTTCCACTGGCTCAGATTATGAAAAACAACAAAATATACTATAATTATGCAGATAACACACAGATTTACATAACCATTTCACCAGGGGACTATGATCCCATACGGGTGCTTGCAGGGGATATGTGGACTACTTGTGTAGTAGCACTCAACTCAATTAATTTCAAAAAATGTAATTACAAATTATTTTTATATCAAAATATTGAGACAGCTATGCCTTAATACACCCTTTAAACAGTTAGCTAAAAGTAATGGATAAAAGGTTGAGATAGTTAGCTAATAGTAATGGATAAAAGGTTGAGATAGTTAGCTAAAAGTAATTTACATAGTTAGCTAAAAGTAATGGATAAAAGGTTGAGATAGTTAGCTAAAAGTAATGGATAAATGGTTGAAATAGTTAGCTAAAAGTAATGGATAATATGGTTGAAATAGTTAGCTAAAAGTAATGGATAAAAGGTTGAGATAGTTAGCTAAAAGTAATGGATAAATGGTTGAAATAGTTAGCTAAAAGTAATGGATAATATGGTTGAAACAGTTAGCTAAAAGTAATGAATAACTAGTTTACATAGTTAGCTAGAAGTAATGGATAATACGGTTCAAACAGTTAGCTAAAAGTAATGAATAATATGGTTGAAACCGTTAGGCCTAGCTAAAAGTAATAGATAAAAGATTTAAACACAGTTAGCTAAAAGTGATGGATAAAAGGTTGAACTAGTTAGCTAAAAGTAATGGATAATATGGTTGAACAAGTTAGCTAAAAGTAATGGATAAAAGGTTCAACCAGCTAAAAGTAATGGATAATACAGTTTAAACAGTTAACTAATAGTTATAGATAAAAGGTTAAAAATAGTTAGCTTTAAGTAATGGATAATAAGGCTGAAATAGCTAAAAGTAATGGATAAAAGGTTGAATTAGTGGGGGGGTAGAAATGCTTTTTTTCATTACAATGCCATAGGACCGTAAGTGTTTCCACTGCACACTACATTGGACAGCTCTGTATCGGAGCTAATGGCATTACACTCATCACACAGACACACACACTAATTCCCAACAGGATAACTGCTCATCCAAGAACATCTGTGTGGTATAAATCACCCTCAGAGACGTTACCCCACAAACCACCAGGCCTCACAGTGAAAGAGAGAGAAGCCCTTGGCAGCGACCGCCAAGCAAGAGAAAGGAATTTAACTTTCACAAACTGTAATACATCAAATGTTAATTGCAAAAACACTGAAATTATGCTTCAAATGGGATTTGGGGATGAGAAGTAGAGGCAGGCTGAAAAATGTGGTGAGGCAATGGCAAACTGGAATCAACACCCCGTTATGCTAAATGTATCTCCAGAGGATGTATCACTGTGTAGACGTTAATCTGTCTGCCTTGGATGCTACTATGTAACCATGAATTATATGATGCACAATAGCAAGTCCAAATACTCTGCTTTGCTGGGAATTGGCTAATGCTCATCTATATCCTTGTTTTATATGCCATTATTAATAAACTTACAACAATTACACTTAAGAAAGCTCTAAAAAGCCACCAGGAGCTACGTCTGGAAACGATGCTACTGAGAGTGGCCAGAGTGAACTAAAACAGTAATGTTTCCGGACAGAAAAATTCACTTTTCACTGGTCTGAGTGTTTAATAATGGGCCTGTGGCAATGACTACCAGGCCAGTAGAACTTGGGAAATGCTAATGATGACTTGCACACTCCTATCAGCCAGTGAACTCTTGGTCACCCATTACACGGACTACACTGCTGGTGAGGCACGTGGGATAAAAAGAGAGCAGTAATCCAGCCATGTGCCTTTTTTGATTCTTCATCCATCCGATTCGCTCTCTTCTTCCATCCTTCTCCCACAGACACACACCCACAGAACACATACTGGAGACATTAATGGGTCCATATTAGCTTAGAAAAAATACATAGTCATAAGATATAAAAGGAGTGACTGAAAGATAAAGAGAAGAAAGTGCTATTACAAAGGACAGAACGAGATGAAGGTGAGTATAAAATAATCATATGAATCCTTGGAAAGTCATAGACTACTTCCAATAAAATAAACATCTCATTTATTAAACCTGACTTGCCTCCAGACATAACAATGTGACATGATCTTTAATAACAAAAACCTTCCCGAACAGTAAAATCTTAACACAGAGCCACCTTCAGTGGTACCAACTTTCCAACAGCAAACATTTGAAATTCGTTTTCATTCAGCACAGGTAGAGGGGATAAACTCCATCTTTTCTAAGCAGTTTCACAACCAGCTGGTGAGAGCCGGGGTTAGCATTTGCCACTAACTCTGTCATTTATCTGGTCATAAATCAGCAGACTTTTATATGACACTTTACAAGAGTCTGCACAGGCATGAGGGAATGAGCTGCAGATTTATTGAGTGATCAAATAACACCTCTGGAGGCTTATCAGTATCATTACATGCTGTTGTTGAGGAAGAGGCAGGAGGAGGGCCGGAAAAGATCTCTTAACTTACAGACCTTTAACTTATTGCTTTCATGACAGTGTCTTTCCAAAAAGTGGTACTCCTATGCAATCAGATGTCATAGGTTCATTCATCTCAAACAGCACTTGGAGGGTATCCAAACTACACTGGTTTCTAGACTTGAGACATAAGCTCTCTGTTGCACAAATGCACACACATGAAACACACCAAGGGAAAAAATAGCCCTAAAAAGTCTTGGTTTCTTTTTAAATAATGCCTTCAATGCCCTGCTGTGTTGCACAATCAATTTTAACTCAAAATTGAGATTAATGTAGCTGTCATCTAAATGCAGACAAACAGGTACATGGCCCCCTTGTGGTTGCACAGGAAACACAGCACAGACTTCCTGTAAACTGTGAATATATGCCACAACAAAAATTTCTCTTAAGTTTCCTTTCAAACATAAATCATTTTTGTAACTTAAGAGACCTCATTTAAGACGTGATATTTCTAATATTAATACCCACAGAAACCCACAAATTGCTAAAGAAACTGTTGTGAATACTGATATGCATACGGAATAAAGCTCAAAAAATGCCAAACTGTATCAGTATTTATCATCAATTACAGACACAGATTTCAAATATAATTGTGACTAAATTAATCAATGAGGTGATCCTTTACCATCCTTGCTCCTGTTCCCCTTTAACATGATGAAGATGCCAACTAGGTCTGTGACTCTTATTAGCTTAGAATTAGAAAGACACACAAAAAACTATATTACTGTATATTCTGTTACCCCTAATGTTCCGATTGGGTTTTGGAGATCCAAGGCCCTTTTTAACAGCTCACAAAACATACTTAACCATTGTTTTTAATCAGTGTTATAATCATTTTTAAACTGATGAATTGTTTACATCAGTTATATACATATTACAGACAATTAAGGCTCAGAGTGTCGATTAATCTGCTTATAATCGTCTGTCAGAGTCCAACATGTCTTCAAATGTCTGATTTTGTCCAACCCAACAGTCCAAAATCCAATATACTTAGTTTACATGTTATAGAATAGATAAAAGCATCAAATATTCCAAATTTATTTTTTGCTGAACTGGCCCAAACATAAGTAACTCCACTTAGTATAACATAATTTACTGTACATTAAAAGGCCTCAGTATTCTACTTTAACCATATTAGCAAAGTTATCAGTTGTGGAAGAAGTACTGAGATATTTTACTTACCAAAGTAAAAGTAGCAATTTCACAGTGTAAAAATACTCTGTAAGAGCAATGTAAAAGATATAATTGTGTGTGGAGTTAGTTAAAGCAGACTGTGTTTGTCTATTGTTGTGACTTCAGATCACATTTAATGACCAATTTATGCAGAGAGGGTATATCTCACTCACTATTTGATGTCGAGGACCTTCCTCGCGGTGTCCATGTCATATTTAATGTCCCACCGCCCTTGTTGTCGATCATTTTGTTGGACTGACTGAAACTACATTGCTGCTAGCGTAACGCTACTAGCCTTACAACACCAACACCACCAGCTGAAATGATTAGCACATCTGGAAAACAAGCTAACTCTGCCGGTTATTTCATATAACGTTAAATAAAGTTATTACTTTCTACTATTAGTTATGAAGCCACAGTTGTAACTGGCTTCACAAATCAGAGTTTCTCATCCAGCGACTTGTCCATTCACTATTTCGCAGCGACCTGACAGTTACAGCATCTGACCTAATCACCTTCACCTGTCACATCGATAGACTCAGGTAAGTCTGCAATATCTTTATTGATCACACACACTGGCCAACACGTACCAGCCGTTACAATCCAGAGGGCGCTGTTTCACTCATTTAATAAAAATATGAAAAAGGGGCCGATGTCATAGATATCCAAATAAGGTTAAAATCAAGGGCAACTGGACTTGGTTGAAGATACTGGAAGACGTTTCGTCCCTCATCCAAAGGACTTTTTCAGTTCTGACTGACTGGTAGGGAAACTCAGCTATTTAACCTCAGTGGGGTCGTTTGCCAGGATCTTAGTGTTCCTGGCTGTTGTAACACAGTCGTTATGGTCGTTAGGACTACTCGAGGCCAAGACTGAACCACCACCGTTGGCATCCTCACCTGAGGCCAGTAGGTTACATTTGTTAAGTTTCCTGGGAAGTGATGAAAGGACTGCATTGTAAGTGGGGGATTAGTGGTGGCGTAGACCCCCTTCTCTATTCAGCCACGGCTTCTCAACCCGGGGGCAGATGGCTTCCTTTGACACGTCTTTCAAACCATCCATCTTCTCTGTCTAAAATGTGCACCTGGTGGTCCTCAAACGAGTGTTTGTTGTCTTTCATATGTAAGTAGACTGCAGAGTCTTGACCTGAGGAGTTGGCCCTTCTGTGTTGAGCCATGCGTTTGTGTAGTGGTTGTTTAGTCTCCCCAATATACAGGTCTGTGCATTCCTCACTGCATTGGACCACATACACTAGATTGCTTTTCTTGTGTTTGGTTGTGCAGTCTTTGGGGTGTACCAGCATTTGTCTTAGTGTGTTCTTGGGTTTAAAAAAAACACAGGGATGCTGTGTTTGTTGAAAATCCTCCTGAGTTCCTCTGATACTCCAGACATGTATGGAATCACAATGTTGTTGCGTTTGACCTTCTTTTCCTCCTCCCCTGTAGTTTTGTTCTTCTTGGATCTTGTGGCTGTTTTCACAAAGGTCCATTTAGGGTATCCACAGGCTGTAAGTGCCCCCTTCAGGTCCCAGCAAGCAATTTCACATTTAAAAGACGACTAATAGACGTCGAACCATAGCCCAGACGTCTATGCTAAAACAACATTCTTTTGAGAGAGCTGTGCTGTGAATATAAGTGTTCTGTTCTGAATATTTATTGTTGTGCTTTGCTGAGAGGTTAGCTAGGTTAGCTATTGATACGCCGGTTGATTAAAAAAACGCATTTACTCACACTAAACACTGTAGCAACACGTCCACAGACAGCTGCTGGACAGCACTTTGTGTACATTTATACCAGTCACAACTACACAGAAATGCTAATAAACAGTATAAACTACAGCTTTAACTAACTGTTGATACCCCGACAGCCATCTTGGATCACGAAGTCGGGGTAGTGCGGTTCTCCCGACTTCCCAAATCGGGATTCCGACTTAAGGGGGCGTTCCTTTTGAAATTTTGACCTTTGAACTCGGAAATTCCGACTTCCCATGTCAACTGGAACGCACCAACAAACAACTGGCCGAGCGAGGTTTTCTGACTTGTTAACTGGAACGCCGTCAACTCGGGTGTGACGTCATTTCCAGCTCCGACCTCCGACTTCCGAGGTGGAACGCAGCATGTATGGTGGAACATGGTCGGAAAATACGACACAACCACTGCTAATAAACAATATAAACTAGAGCGGTTGATACCCCGACAGTCATCTTGGATCACGAAGTCGGGGTAGTGCGATTCTTAAGGGGGCATTCCCTTTGAAATTTTGACCTTTGAACTCGGAAATTCCGACTTCCCATGTCAAATGGAACGCACCATAATGCAGGGAACGTTACAGCGAAAATAAAGATAATTTAAACGAAAAAAAGCGAATAAAGTTTGTATGGGTTTTTTGTTAATTTATTTCGGCATTATTTATATCCCCAATAGCTTTAGTAACGACAAACCATGCCCACCATGTCTATGGGACTATTTTTATAAATGACTAATTGTTTCAGTCATTTTTAAAACAAAAACACTGAATCTAAAAATTTTTTGAAAATGAGCTGTCTCATATCAGCTTCTCAAATATGAGGACTTGCAACTTTTCTTTGTGATATTCTTTGCCATATGAGACAGTAAGTCAAACATCTTTAGCTTGTTACTGTTGGTTACCAATTTCTTTTACATTTTATAAACTAAACAATACATTTAACTGAAAAAAATAATCAGCAGATTAATGAATAATGCAAATAATCGTTAATTGCAGCCCATATCTTTTTTAGTTAATATCACGGTGAATTTTATTTTGTATAGTGAGAGAGTCATGCCTTTCCTTGGTTTCTGAGAGAAAACGTCACTACATTTTACGGGGGTGACAAGGCGTCTACGCTTGTTGCAACAGGGGCACTGCCAGCCTGTAGCCCCCACCCAGAACCACCACAGGGTCATAAGAAAATAGGAAAAAATAACAATTTAAAACTTATTATTACTACTAATATAATTCATACAGCTGTTAGCTGTGAGTAACGCAAATGTCAAGTTAAATAAGTTTTCAGTTTTTTCTACAAACACGTTGCACACGCACACCCAGTAACTTGAGCGGAAGTCTGAAGCTGAAGACAGATGCTTTTCAAATAATGGGCAAACAATGACCCATTTGACCAGGAACATCCTCCACCACTGGAACTTTTCATCTGTTCCTCACTCCTCTACCCAAATTATCCTCCAGCATGAAAACATTACAGGTCTGTCAGCATGCAGTAATTACTTCCTCCCTCACTTGGTGTTTTCCATTTTTCACCCACTGTCCTGCACTGAAGTGACACTGACTTCATGTGGATGAAAGATCCAAACTGAGCCAGTAAAGAACCACTTGTTGCTGTTGTCCCTCTTCATCCTTCATTGACTTTTAACAGGATGAGACATAAAGCAGGCACACCCTCCTGCTCCAACACCATGGGGATTTTTTAATTTCAAATTAAATGACGCAATCACTGGCCACCAACACACCCTCTGACCTCACCAAACCACACCATATAATCCAAACCTCTGGAACAATACAAATACTAAAACATGACCAAAAAAGGAACTCAGCAGGATCCATTTTTTATATAACACAGTTTATAATTGTATTGTTTCATCAGGCCAATGCTATGTTTACACAATATCCTTTATTGATGCACAGCCAAATCCTGGCACAAGTGTAAAAGTGTGTGACGCAGGTTGATTACTGGTATGCACACTTTTAGAAACTATCATGGCCACAGACGGGCCAATAATCCTTACCTGCTGAAGCTAATCTACTTTTTGGATTATCCTGGAGCAGCTAAACAACTGGTCCAACGGCATAGTAGAATAAGCCAATATATCAGCGACTCCAAAGGCTATGCATGTAGCCATGCATTTATACTTGTGCGTAGGTCTGTGCGTCATTCTGCAATTACACCCCCACACGCTAGTCAGCAGTAGCGCTACAGCGTCCAGTGTATTGACTTTTGCCGGCCGAGCAGGCTAACTTCCGGTTTAGCGCGCCGCTAATGTAAATTGGGCTTAAATTGTAAACGTGTGGCTGGTGTAGCCTTTTCAAATGTTACCGACCGAATGGATCACATTCTGATAGCGAAACGAGTCATTTTGCACAGGTTGCGACGGTCAAATATTGATTCATTGTGTTACAGCCGCCGTTTTGGCCGCTAGTAAATGTTACTTTAAAGCTCGGGATACTTCCGGTCGGTTCGGAGGCATTGCGAGGCTACCCAGCCGACCAATCACAGAGTTTACGGTCCGTGTCGAGTCGACGTGTAGTTACATTTTTGAGGAGGTGCGTGTCAGGCGACGGCGTAGCCTCTGCGTAGCCCCGTAGCCTACGCTGTCACCTACGCCGTCGATTTGACGCAGATGTATAAATTGCATTTAACCCTGCATTCTGGTCATGCAGTGTTCTAGTAGCATAATAATGTACTATGAGCTCTTTAAGATATGATGGTACCTGACCATTAAGGACTTTGAATGTGAGCAGAAGTTTTTAAACTCTATTCTAGAGACAGTGCAGAGAAGCCAATACGGGAGAAATATGATCTCTTTTCCTGGTTCTTGCCAGTACGCATGTTGCAGAATTCTGGATCAACTGGAGAGTCTTAAGGGACTTTTTCAGGTGGCCTGATGATATGGAATAGCAATTATCCAGCCTAGAAGTAATAAGTGTGTGGACTAGTTATTCTGCATTGTTTTGAGACAATATGTGATTTTTGCAATATTATGTAGGTGGAAAAGGGTGGTCCTTGATGTTTGTTTTGGAAACAGTGCCAGTAGGTAGATTTTGATACCTTTGGACAGAGTCAGGCTAGCTGTTTCCCCGTTTCCAGCATTTATGCTAAGCTAAGCTAACTGGCTGTTGATGGCAGCTTACTATTCAGCATACAGACATGAGAATAATATTTCTCATTTTGTAGAATATCTCCGTGGAGCATTATATTATTATATCTATTTTAATAAACATTGATGGATTATTTCTACAGATGCATTAACATGTAAGCGCCAATTTGTTGTAGCTGGTCAGTGTTTATGAGATTAGATTTTACTGTATGATCATGTATTTTTTATAAATAAAATGTTAATCTGAGTTGCATAACATGGAAGTACCTCAAAAATGTACAGTGCTCAACTAAATGTATTAAGTTACATTTCACCACTGGACCAAAGTCTCCATTTTATATAAAACATTTTATTTTTATACATGTTACAATTTTTTTATTAGTAATTTACAGAGCTGCACAGTATGGTGGTGAAACAGTTAACAGTATAAAAAGAATATATTCATATATTGAAACATTTTAGAGACACATAATTTACATCCTACAACTGTTAATATCTTCAATGTTATTTACAAGACAGAACACTGTGTGGGATGATTGGCTGTTTGTTCAGGTAGCAGATGGAGGACGTTGACAAAAACTGTATGCAGACACACAAAAAAGCATGCATATAAAAATAAAATTGAATATGCAGATTGCAAAAGGCATGACACTGTCACAAGAGTCTGCTTCCCCAGTGTTTTTCACTTGTGTAGACCTCTAGAAGCATGTAATGTAAACAAGAAGCTAAGACATGATCTATGTGTCCGATTCTAACCTCCTAAGACATTCACACAGGTCAACAACTAAGGAAAACCTATAAAACGTAATTAGCTGCAGCTGTGAGGGTCCACTCAAGGGACAACAAGGATCAAGCTCAACAAGTCCAGGGAGGAACAGAAAATCAAAGAAGAATTAGTCTGTTAGAAGGTTTCAGATTGAGGAGCAGGATAGTGGCCAAGTCATCGGGCAGATCATTTTTAAAGAATGGCTGATCTTTTGTCAGCAGAGACGCAGCTGCAAAAAACGCGTGTTGTTTATCAGCTTGCTTTTCCTGGTGCTATTGTTCTCTCAGTTGCATTACACATGACATCTGAAAACAGAACATTTAATCAAATCCCTGGGCCACTTTCATTTTTCCACTGAAACGTGTTTTCACTTATTTCTGGATTCCAGAGCTATAGAGGGTTCATGTTCCCCGACTTTCTCTCCCATCCCCACTTTTTTCACATTCTCATGTCTACCACATCATACATTCACAAACATACACCAAAGCTTCTGATGGATGGAGTGGTTAAAAAGGCAGAAATATTACCTGCCAGAGGAAAAATAGCTGGAATGACGTTACACAATGTTCAGATTGTAAAAGACTGCTTTTACATTGACGAACAGTAATATTACATACACTAACACTGTATTTGGTCACCTTAAAGGAATAGTTTGACATTTTGAAAATATGCTTATTTGCTTTCTGGCAGGGATTTAGATAGAAAGAATGATTCCACATTCATGTGTGTACAGTAAACATAAGGCTACAGAAAGCAGCCATTTAGCTTAGCTTAAGACTTGAAACACGAGAGTACAGCTAGCCTGGCACTTACGAAATCCACCTAACTAACTAACACTTCTAAAGCTAACTGATTAACACGTTATGTCTGTCTATGTATATTTACGTAGGCAGATTTAGACAGAGTCAGGCTAGCTGTTTCCCCTTGTTTCCAGTCTTTGTGTCAAGCTAAACTAACGGCTGCTGGCTATAGCTTCATATTTAACAGACAGATGTGAGAGTTCAATCGATCTTCTCATTTAACTCTCTGCCAGAAAGGGAGTGTATTTCCTTGAACTATTCCTTTAATCTTCAGTAGTATATAGACAGTTTATTCACTGAAGTTGCTTTTAAATTGTAAAAATTAGTTATATAGACCACTAGATTTCAAAGAGTATTTTAAATTAAGTTAGCACCATTGACTAAAAAAGCTTTCTCAGTGTCTCTCTGGGAAGGCCTAAAGAGTACATTTGAGCTTTGTAGAGTGAAGAAAGAATATTATCTGGTAAACCACCTAACAGTAACACTATATATATATATATATATATATATATATATATGTATACACAGTTTTAAGTTCTTCACTTTATGAATGGACAGATAGTATGACATGATTAAACAAAACCGATTATAACACTAACCAAAAGTACTACTGCAGAGAGGATTGGGCTGAGTCTGATAACATTTCAAGTAAGAGGATGCAGTCCAGTTTTCCCCAAAGGAAGACGTCCAGTAGATGAGCAGCAAGCATGTCCCTTGATGTCACAGCCAGCTCACCCAGTCAAGAGAAGGCACCAAGGAAGGGGGACGAACAGTCAAAACTTCTGCCCACACAGGCAGGGACATAAGGAAACACAGAGAGGGGCCGTTGGTAGGTGAAGTAAAGAGCAGCATGCTGAATGGCTGTCCGTCTTAAACAGCCCAGATTCTAAACACTGTGGTGAGCAAGTGGAGCGTCTTGTCAGGGAGCTTCGCTTTTCTAACGCAGAGGTTTCTGTGCAGCAGGAAAAGTGTGCCAGTATGCAGGGTGCACGCTTTTTTAAAACATGTATTAAACATACCAAAGTTTTTTGCCAACATAATTTCTCACTTGTCAGTGTCTATATTGGTCTTGATTCAGAAAACTGAATTGAAGCTCTTGTCTTATTCTACCTCGATTTAAGGCAGGCTGATGCATATGTTTTGAGCCCATAAATTGATCCAAGCTTTTAAAGAATAGTTTGACTTTTTAGGAAATATGCTTATTTGCTTGAATAACCCATAAAACAGCAACATAATGTTTAAACATTTTGGTTTTTGAACAGATTAAAAAAACAAGATGTTAAAGTGTTAATTTATCAACTTTAGAGGTGCCGGTAGAGGTGCCTATTTTGTCACTTTTAAACAGAGCCAGGCTACCTGCTTCCAGACTTTATGCTAAGCTAAGCTAACCATCTGCAGCTTTCAGAAACATACATCTTTCATCTAACTCTCGCAAGAAAATTATTTTCCAAAAGTTCAAACTATTCCTTTGAATCTTCTGTCATGCTTAGAAAACATGACTCATATACAAACCATTTAAAAAAATTTGCTACCTTCGTCAAATAAAATGTTTTAGATATTTCATTCCACAACTGTAATAATAAACAAATAACCCATGGGTTATTGTTAAAAATTGTTAAAAATGTGTTAGATAGTGTGGGGTTGCTAATTATTGCATTAACATGAACATTTCATTATCTTTCCATGTTATAAATAGTTTATTTGTTGTTATTTGTTCAAAACTGCAAGAGTGGAACTCCCTTTTGTCCTTTGGTCCATATGCATCAAAGGTGTCCCTTTTCCAAAAACTGTCTATTTGTCTAGGTATTGGTTATAAAATGTATAGGACCGTTGGTAATACATTTATTATTGGCTTTAAATTACTCTGACTGTAGCTGGTATTTTTTATCTTGAGAGGAATTGTAATTGAAACTAAGATCCCGCTACACAGTCTTCAAATGAAGAAAAAATACCTTGTTGTTCACCGGAGAGATTCATGCCTGGGTAGAGGAGCTCTCTATGCGGGTATCCAAGACGCTGCAACACATAAAAACACATACACAAACCCATTAGATTTCATCTTTCTAGGTAAATTAGATATATTATTTACTGCACGAATACATGCCCACAACTTAAGTCAGGTTTATCTGGCATGAAAGATCTCTATGGCACATTGAGCGGCGATTTACAGCCAGATACGACTTCAAACCTCTCACTACTGTTACACACAGACACATTGCTACTGGCAGACTGTTGGCAGATGAAGGAATGTCTGTGTCTCCTAATAGTTTCTGTCTAACTATATCAGCTCCAGGCCTGGCTGGTGAACATTTAAAACTGATTAAATCTGTTTCCACACTGGTTTGGCATGGCTTGAACTCTTCATCTCCTCCAACTAACAAACTAATCTTTTTTTCAGCACAATCTTGCCAGACTCCTGTACCTCAATCTCACTTCCCCTTTTCCTCATATCCTGGTTTGTTTGGCCCATGTGTTTATCTCATTACAGTATAACAGGAAAAACAAGAGAGGCACTCACGCTTGATGCTGCCGTACAAAATCTGCAAACTGCCGGTCCTTAGCGTAGAGCTCAATAATGCGTATCCTGTCTTGGATTTCCTGCAGAAACACATGATATCAGTCAGGAAGAAAAATTACATCACAGGGAGATAAACAGTAAACTGAACAGGCTGCTCAATCAAAACATGGCATTTACTACAACGACCTATTAATGTATTTATGGGCGCAAAAGCCAGGTGGTGAAATTTAAAAACCCATCTTTTTTTCTCAATTTCAGACCAATACTGCCCTAAAAACAGATTTTTTTCCAAAATTGCATAAAAGTATAAATCTTAAAACGCCAGCTTGGTGGTTTAATGTGTACAAGGAAAACCAGAGCTTTTGCAAAACTATGATGTAATCCAGCCCAGTGAGGGTTGGGGGCTGTGTGGCAGTAAAGTTAAGCAGACAACCATTAGTTGCCTCTTACTTTCTCTCTGGTCACTTATTTTAAATGTCAATATACCTGGTCACACAACACAGCTGTAGTCATTAACATGCATTCACTCTGATTTTGTCAGACAATGTCATGATTACAAAATAATGATTTTATCAGTACCATGGCGCAACAACTTAGTATGACTGCTGCTGGATAGTAAAGATAATGGGGTACAAAAAACATAAATAAAATCAACCCGTGGCTAGCAGCCCACACACACACACACACACCTCCTTGGTCAGTTCACTGTTCTCATAGATGTGTCGTATCTCCTCGCTGCTGAAGTCAGTGGAGGCCTCAGCACTGCTGTACACAGGAGCTTCCGGATAGCGGCGGTAGTAGTGGCTGTAACCTGTGGTGGCCTCGCTCTCATACATGGGGTTGTACTTGGTTGCCCTCTCCAGAGATGGGAGACTCTCTGCTCGCCTTTGAAACAACACACAAACAGAGAAATCAGTCAGAATGTAGAGGCTGGTGGTGAACAAAGCAACACATCATCTAGGAAACCTGATAAGAAAATTGAGCTGTAGTGAATAAGACTTCGGCGTTGATTAACCTTAATAAGTCCTTACGTTTCTGCTTAAGTCGGACCCCAGACTGCCTATCAGAAAGCCTATTGTGTTAAGTGTTTAAGGCTTTTTGGTAATCAGCACCATATCTGATCAGTTAATTGGCTGAGGTTAACACAGGTTTCTCCACAGGCTGCTCTGGAAACCATGCCAGACACATACACACACACACAAAAGAGAGAAAAAGTAAAGGAAGGATCAAAGCAGGACAGGAGGAAAGAGACACCCTGGCAAAGGGAGTGGGGTGGCCACACTGCTGTAAGCCTAGAGGAGTAAAGAGATAGCGCAGTGGATAATTTTGGCTGTCTAACTGAGGACACAGTCATGGGACGTCCCAACTTATTCTGTTCCCTCAAGAAAGTAACCAGGCTCCTTTAATCTAAAAACTATTATGTGGAGTAGAGAAAACTTCAAACACACTAAATGTAAGTGTTTCTGTTCACTATCAAACGGAAAAGTAAGGTTTGTTTATTTTCAGAAAACAGCATGCTGATAAAAAATAACCTTACTGGTTAATTCATCATATACTGTTCATTTTACTGAACAGCTGGATGCAGGTTTTATGTATATAGGATATTAACTCAATAAAGTCTGGATTTTTCCCTTAAGCTTGATCCGTATCATATACGTATACAGTGTGTCAGAGTCAGGATCCCATATATATATTTTCTGTTTCTCCTTGTTTCACAACTTAATTGCACCTTTATTCAAACAACATGGGTTTTTTTGATGCATCTTTACATCACACAGAAATATAATGAGTCTCTTGTGCATTATTTTTGTACACACCCTGACATATTTGTTATCTTTGGAAACACTTAAGATCCCCACTGGAAGTTAAAATACAGTAGGTCTTTACAAAGAATGGTCACACAAGACAAGTTTATAAAGATGGAAGCAGGTTCTCCAGAGTGAAAAGAAGAGAAATGTCAGCCCAATTACACTCCTTTTTATTCACCACTGTGTCACTCACTGATAACTATATCTATATCTAAAAACTATGGAAAGAGACAGTGAGAATGAATAATGTATAGTATATGGCAGATTAAAGTCACGCCCTCCATCCCTCATGTTGAAATATACTCATATGCTCCTCAAATAAAGCTTTCTGTTGTGTTCTCTGTGCAGTTAAAAAAAGTGGCATGGTATGGATTAGATGCTAGATATAATTTGTTTTTCTCTCACATTATCAAGGGTAAATGCTGAAAAGTTTGACCATATGGTATGAGTTGTTTTCCTCACCGTATGGGGTCCTCGGACTCATCCTTGTCATACTGATCCCGTAACGTCCTGGCGAGGAAGAAGATGACTCCCGAGGCCACCAACAGGAATCCAGCCACGGAGGCAATCGCAATGCCGACCACCAGTGGCTCCGATACATACTCCTCACAGTGCTCTCCTCTGTACCACCAGTTCTCCCCAACGCGGCACCTGAAATGACGGTGCAAGATTTGTCAGCAATGTTGTAAAATAATTGGATCAGTAATTTGGTACAATGACCCAAAATAGACATTGTTAAACTAAATCTCTAAGCATTCAGGGAACAGCAGACGAACAAAATGTTACAGAACATACATGTATTCTGTTTTGAATGATTAAAAGGATGTAAAAATTAATGACTGAATCCTCAGCCATGTTCGTATTTTGTCTTGACATAGTTCTTAACATGACTACAATTATAAGGCTCTGTATGTGTCATTAAATCATTAATGCCTTGTTTTGGAATAAGTGGAATAGTCTCCATGGAGCAATGCAATACTTGATGGCGTGAAGTAAACAACAGTCCAACAGCATCTGGAGCTGCCTGCATGTTTTATGATGTGGTGGTGGGTGTGAAACAAAGGTTAGCCCTCATCTTGGCAGACACTCTCTATTCTGTCTGTTTTGAATCATTCATTTTAATGTGCACCACAGAGGACATGTTTCTGTCACTGATTTGGTTTATTGGCATATCATCTTACGCATCTTACACACATTAACTGATTCAAATGTCTGTTTGGTCATGGCAACACATGCACAATCATGTTTAGATATAAACGCTTACAGAAACACATACAGCAACATTTTTGTAAGGCCTGTTAGAGAACAGGGCTGTAACACCACATAATTAAAAATATTTCACTGGACAAAAATGTGATAATATGCATCCTGGAGCTGAAAAAATTGACCACAATGTTAATAAAATCTTTTCATCATCATTTATCCACAAACGGTAATCATTGTTTTAATTTATGTACAGTAAATTTACTGTCAGAAGGCACAATTAAAAACTATGGTAAACTGCCAAAGGTTGGAGTGCTGATTCAAAATTGACTCAGAGTTGAGAAACTGATTTGCTTTAAATTGATCTAGGCCAAAGTTAATTGGTGTTTGTAGCCAACTAAGGTGCAAAACAAAATATTTATTTCATGTAGAAGACATTTTTACCTCCAAAGTATGAGGACCCAAATTTCAAAAATGCCATTTAACAAATGAGTACATTGGACATCTCTCATCTCTACATCAAGTAACACAAACAAACTAGAAAACTAGAAGCTAAAAATCTGGCCTCCTGCTTGAACTCTAACAATGTATTTGAAAAGCTGTTTAGTTTTCTGTGATGAAGCACTGGCCTCTCAAACCTGCAAACTCAGACACTCCTTGCCACAAGCATAAAGATCACTTCCCCTAATCCCCACCCACCTGCAGATGGCTCCCTGGCCGGGGATGATGTCACATTTTCCGTCATTGAGGCAAAAGTCGGTCTGCAGGTCACAGATACTCTGACAAGGCAGGCTGTCCACACTGAAGTAGCCAGCATTACAGACACACTCCGCCTCCCCTGACCACTTGTTCACTTTACACTCTGCATACTCGTTACAGGCCTGGAACTTACAGGGGTCTGCCTTGTCCCCTGGAAATGAAAGAACCAGAAGTGGTATTATTATCAGCATGCCTACATTTCATTACTAAATGACATGAAGGCCATTTTAAAAAAGGACATTTTGGGAAATGCGCTCACTTGCTGAGGGGTCGATTAGAAGGTTGAGACCACTCTCACGTCTGTATGATAAATATGAAACTACAGCCAGCAGCTGGTAAGCTTAGCTTAGCACACAGACTGGATAAACAGCTAGCCTGGCTCTGTCAGAAGCTAACTAAATCCACCTAATAACACCTAAAGCTCAGTATATTGTGTTTTTACTCTTAGGGTTTTGTATAGATAAAACAAATGAGAAATAATATGTTAATTTCTGGTAGTCTTATTTCTTACTTTTGGACAAATCCATGCTAGCTGTTTCCAGTCCTTATGCAAAGCAAGTAAATTTAGAAACCAAATAAGTGTATTTCTCAAAATGTTGAACTATTCTTTCAAATTAGACCAAAAATAAACTAAAAATTCAACAAATTCAACAAAATAATATTCTAATGTTATGCACAAGATTATAAACACTTCAGATATGTTAAAAATAATAGTAATAACAATAATGATTTTAGATGAAGGCTATTCTTCCTCCATTTCTAAAAGCCGAAGTGCATGCAGGGATACAGCATTTTACTATATGTTGGCTGTGACAGATTTTGACAGTTTAGTTATGTTTCTAAACACAAGCATGAATCATTGATATCAAAATGGCCAAGTACAAACTGACTGTTCTCCTGAGGAAATAAAAAGTGTGCAGAATAGGTCGTGCTGGGTCATTCAATCACATTATAAGAATAAAGACATTATAACACACACACACACACACACACACACTGTGTAAAACCAAAGCTGCAAACAGTAAGTCAAAGTGCAGCTAATGATATATGTTAATTTGGCTGTTGTCCAGGGAAGCCCTAATTATCTCATCCCAGCTGACTGTGACATTCACCTCACGACAGGGATTCAACACCTGCTTGCCTATTCATACACTAATACGTTCTTCAATACTAACTGGATGCAGTTATCTTAAAAACAACTGAGACTGTGAGATGAGAAGAATGAAGCCACTCTCATATCTGTACTTTCAATATAAAGCTGGAGCCACCAGCCAGTAACCTTAGTTTAGCATAAAGACTCAAAACAGGGGGCTACAGCTAGACCCCAACCAGTAACCAGTAACCTACCAGCACCTCTAAAGCTAATTAACACATTATATCTTGTTTGTTTTATTAGTGCTTTTACAGGAGGTTAGGGACAGTACTATTTCTTGGCCAGGCGCAGTGACTTCCTCCAGAGCTTTATAGGTGCTGGTCGGCTGTAATGTAACTCTCAGCAAGAAAGCAAAATGTCTAATAATTCCTTTAAGCAACATCTGACATAAGCTTCAAACATTTGATGCTATCACAGTTATTGTCATGATCAAAGCACTCGTAAAAAAACTGCAGTGTACATCAGTGAGAACCCACCCGACTCAACGTCCAGTGAGTACTTATCGATGGCCAGGTTCATGGTCTGGTAAGCTGTGTTACAGAAGTCCTCCAGGATCAGATAGACAGTGGTGGTGACGCTTTGCGGCACAGGCTTGCCAAATTTCATCCGGCTGTTGACCACAATGCTCCCGTTCCTGAAGTTCAGGATCTCCAGGTTCTCAAAGTTGGTAAGGTTGGACTGCAGGTAGGGCACAAGCTGGGAAGATTTTGAAAAATATACAGTTTGATGTTACAAACCAGTGGCTAGGCCACAACAGTGGGAATACTGATAATCACAAGCGCATTAAACGTGAGAGGTTTACCAGCTCTATGAAGCGTTGCTCCAAAGCTTTGTATTCTGGGGAGCTCTTGTTAAAGAGGTCATCGGAGAAGATCATGTTGGTCACCCTCAGGCTGAAGAACACCATCAGTGCTCGTCCAGGGTTCACAGGCATGGCGATACTGGCTTGGTCTGTGCCGTGTGTCACAACAAATGGAAAGCTAGTGCTGCCGTCCTCTGTGTGGTTAATCAAATCATAACTATAATGAATCACGTCATAGTCCTGGTCCCCAATGGTAGCATCATCCATGCCTTCGTTAGGGGTCTGGATCTGGAGGACAAAAAAGTGGACTGATGATTGATTTGAGGTGAGACTTTTTATCAGTGTTGTTATTCCCTGTTTTATTTTAATAAACCCTTCCTCTTGTGTGTGTTTTCGTTCACTTCCTGTCTCTTTTCTTCTTGTTTTCTTTGTTGTTTTGTCCTGTGTTATTTGTTCATTCATTTGTTCTGTGTTTCCTGTTTTACTTTGTGACTCACCTCTCCTCTCGTTTCATTTCAGACCAGATCACTGCCTGCCCTTGTTTTTTAGCATCTGTTTGAGTGTTTCGCTCTCCTGTGTTCCACCTGTGTCTGTCGCTGACTAAATTTAAGTCACTGTTGTTCCCTTGTCATTTGTCAAGGTTGTCTTTTGTTATTTGTCAAGCGTGCCTGCCTTCTCCTGTGCCTAGTTTTGTTTTTAGTTTGGATTTTGGATATTGCCTGATTCCTGTTCCTGTCAAAATGTTTGGTAATAAATCAGTATATATCCTTGTTGCTTATTTTGACTTGTGTATTATGTGGTCAAAATTGCAATTAACAAAAAGAAGAATTGTTCTTCTCTCAGAGAGTGCACTCTACATGTATGTATCATACATGTGTAGGCATGAACAAAAAATTGTTAATACATATAATACCATTTCAGTTGCAATTGGCCATCAGCCAGCTAGGGGCCGTTGTTAGCCTCATCTGTGATTTGAGTACTCCATACAAGTTGAGTCTAATCTAGGATAACATAAGATGAGGTTATCGGGCCTCTTGTTGCTGTGACTTTTTACACTATGGTCATTTGCCATCACCATCAGGACCAGTGACAGAAAAATAAAGCCCCTCCTTTGTGTAATGTAGGACAAACACAGCACTGAGATGCAGATCACTCAACAGGTGTTTAAAAATAACATAAACGAAAAGTAACATCTAGTTGGAATCAGTGCTAACAGTAGTAAGTTAGGCGAACTAGCTTCCACTTTTCGTGTGGAAGACTGCACATTAGGTTCTTCCACATGCTGAATGTGAAAGGCAGCTTAAATCACAGTACATAACCAATGCTACGTTAACGTTTGATATTACATGCTCCAACAGGTAGAGCACCACCGAAGTTGACAGACGCAGCATCCATAAATTTGTGCAAAAAATCTTTTTATGCTGTTTTTAAATTTCTACACATTAGCTGCTGAATCATTATATTTCCTGAGAGAATTAAAATTCCATTTGACTTTGCAACATTAACATAAATTATTTTCTGTTACCTCCACCACTGAAGGGATGATGATGTCAGGTTGCCCTTCAGAGACAGGGTCAGCATCAGAGATGCGGGTGAAAGGCGACTCCCTCTCTGGAGAGAGGGCGGTCGGTTGGGCAGGGGTCAGGAAATCTGTCGCTGGAGGCTCTGGTTCCCCGTCGTTGTTGACCAGTAAGATCTCATCCTCTGTAAGATCCTCTGTAGAAATCTCTGGAGCATCTGGGGCCTCTTCCTCCACTGCTGGGATTTCTGGTGGACTTTCCTTTACCTCTAGTCCCTCACTCTCTGTTACTTCCTCCATGCCACCCTCTTCAAGTATGGGTTCCTCTGGATAGGTCAACACCACGTTAATGTCTCCGTCTTCTGCAGGCTCTTCGGGGTTAACTTCCTTATCTGCAGATGGAACACCTGTAAGGTTGGACTCTTCTTCTGCGCCCTCCACCAGCTCTTCACCAACAGGACCCTTTTCTGCTGCCTCTGGCTCTGATACTTCACTCGCTATATCTACAGCATCAGGGAGGTGGGACTGGGGCAGGTAGGCCTTTTTCTTCTGTGGTCTCAGTTGCGATTGTGGAGATCTCAAGCTCCTCTTGAATCTGTACTTCATCTACAACAACCTCATCCAGATGTTCCTCTTCCAGAGTTGCAGTGGTAGGTTCTTCTTCCACTGCAGCAGCCTCAACTTCCTGTGTTTCAGGTTCAGGGATGGAATTGGCATGTATGGTGACATCTGTTATTATCAGCCTATCTTCTGAACCAGTCTCCTCAAGAGACACTTCTTCTTCTTCTGCTGCTGCGGGTGTAGGTGGTTGGAGCACGACCCCCAGGTCGTCTGTGCCTGAACCAGAGGCCCTCGACCTCCACAGGTGGTTCAGGCAGTGTGGCATCATCTGGCAGCTCAGGGGAGGTAAGCTCAGCTGGGAGCTCCTCTGGTAGGGGGGGGTCTGTAGCAAGAGTCTGTACAGTATCCTCCAGCAACAGACCCTCCTCCTCAATGCCTGGAAAAACAAAGAAGATAAGAAACTCAACTCACATCATCCTTGACTTTCCTAAGAAGTAACTTCAGTGCAAACATAAAGTAGTAGCTTTTATAAATGGTGCTACCTCTGTAAATATTCATGTAAACTGACACAAAAAAGGAACATAATAATAGAAAAGGTGGATGTGAAGAAGAAAAGGCACTATATGGGAGATAAATTGCTTGTGTGAATGCATGCTTGTGTTTAGGACAACACTCACTGCCAGCTTCGGGTGCACTAGTCGTCAGGACAGGAGCAAGAGACATAACTGCACTGTCCTCCAGAATAATGACGTCATGTTCTTCTGTCGCCACTGTGTTGGTTTCAGAGGGCTCGGGAAGGACGTCATTTATGTTGACATCTTCAGTGTCCCCTTCTAAGATCATGACCTCTGGTGGCTCTTCGGCAGCCTTAATCTGCATCACAAACAGGTCTATTATCTACAGCTTTTGGCACCATTTCACTGGAGTGTGCCATGCAACAGGAGCTTTGATTGGCCAGCCTTTTTGTGTTTACAGGTCAGGTCAATCAGCGCTCCTGCTGCTTCTAAATACAGGCAACTGAATTAGAAATAGGCTTTTTTTTTACTATGCCACCAGCAGTTGGTTTCTGTTGAGCATTCTGTTGTTGGCACAGTTCCAAAGTAGTTGCTGTCTAACTGACATTATTACATATCTACTCTCCAAATGTCCTAATGGTGCATACGTACTATGTGGTTTAGCAGAATTGAGTTTTTCTACAATCAATTTACTGCTAACCAAGCTAGCTACTATGCTAACTGTCTAAGGCTCATGTTGCTAACGCAACATTCAAAGATCTGTTGAATTGCTGTGGGGATAAATTTCACTCTTCTTCAGTTTTACTAGTTCTACTTTATGTGTGTGTTTACCAGATTAATTAGTGTGCTGTGCCTTCTATGAGGACTTAATCTTGATCTTTCATTGATGATTATTTGTTTATTCTAGACACGAAGCACGATGCAACCAATTTCACAGCTCCTCTATATCCACTTTCCATGTTGCTGTACAAACACCTTTTTTCAATACGTTTGGTCCAACTCTTGTTTATCTAACTTGGTTTTGCAAACACTGCCATTGAATTTATTGTCCAGTAGCCTACTGTGTTCACAGTTTCACAATTGTTTCCAGTAAAAACTGTAAAGGCAATGCGCTGTCTTTAACCTTTATTGGAAGTATAGTATACACCTACATGCATAGCGAGGGCAGAAAATAAACTTGAAGTTTATTTTATGAATCGTGAAAAATTTTATTTTATTAAAAAATGCATGATAGCTTTCTAAACGTATTAATGTACTGACTGAACTGTAGAAGTCTTACTTTAGTGGCATCCTGCAGGCTCCGTACGTCTAATATCAACTCAATGAAAGCTTGAAAAGGACAGCAGCTGTAGCTGTATCTAAAACATTCTAAATCCAAACCAGGGCAGCAAAGTGCTTTGGTGGCACAGTAGCTCTGTACTCTTGCCTGTAAATCAATTACTGATGTGAAGTTTGCCAAACTCTTCATATAATGAGTCAAATTAATCACTTAGCAAGCTGAGCTACAAAGTGAACCAGCAGACACATTTAATGCAACCCAAACTCTGATTACCATCAAAGAGCACAGACAACCACAACACAGCACAAATAAAGACAGACTTTAGATGGTAATACTTGTCTGAATAAACTCAAATGTGTTGTCTCTCTTTCCTCGCCGCAGTGTGGTGTACTGTAGCCTTTGCCCCAGAATAGCAGTGGATTATTGCAGCAAGAGCCAAAACTAATCCTCAAAGCCTCACTTCATCCTCGCTGGTGAGCTCATCCCTACCTGCACTGGTGTAGTCTGGATAACATCACAAGTCAGTTACAGGTTATCGCCACATCAGTCATACTACAACTGTCAGCTTCCTTAAACAAAAGTGATTTATCAGCTTAGCAGAGTTCAAAGCACCTGGATAGCCCGCAGATAGATTGTTACCATGATACTTGTGGAGGTAACTTGTTACTCACCGCCGCTTCTTCTGCAGCATTGACAAACTCGGGGTCCTCAGACACTGTGGAACCAGTGGAGAAACAAATATAAATACAAACTGACACACTAAAGGCAAATGTGCCAAAGAGCTAAAATAATCATGCCTTCAGGAATCTACAGAATCATTTTAACTGTTACAATTTCAGCACTTGACAGCCTTCATTTTGACGGCATTACCTTCAGGGGTAAATATCTACAAATCAGTGCTGAAATCTGGAGTGAATAACGGCTGCTGTGGGCCAAGGCTATTACTGCATCACCACCAAAGCAGAAAAACAAAGCAAAGCCGTGCCTTTAAGCTCCCCAGTCACACATGTGGGCCATATGAGAGTGTTTAGGGATCATTTCACATGTCCAAGCCTATAGTTAATGTGAGCATCAAATGGCATCTATCTCAAGGGGAGCTCGCTAACACAGTAAACTAATGACAAGCAGAAAACATGAGCAAGGAGAAATCTTACAGGAGAAGGAGATGCTATTGACATTATCAGACTCTTCATTTTCTTCAAATTTCAGGAGGAGGGCCCTGGTCAGAAGTAGTAGGTAGTTAACCTACTTACTGGCTGGCTAAATCTAACAGATACCATGGTTTAGATCTTGCCTATGTGAGCATTTGAGTTTATGTGTTACTTTTGTATCTCTGACCAAACAGTCAGATGTTGAGTTGCATTGTGGTTAATTTAGGCACCAGGTTTTAACATGAAGGAAGAATGGATGGAATAAAAAAGCTGATATCGTTGGTTCTGCTGCATGAATCTTTATCCGTATTTTTAACTATCCCACAATGTTATGGTCCAATGCCAAATCTGAAAGATCCAGCGGATGTACGCCAAAATAAAGGACTTTATTTAAGCAAAAAAACAAACTGAGTGCTCAGATTTCAAACTTCCTTTTTGCTCAGTTCTCTTTTGCAGACCTTTTAATGACAAGGATTTAACTGTAACACAGAATAAATACACAGTTACTATAACTGATGACTGTTATTTGTTGAAAAAATGGCCCACTTTTGAGCTCAAACTTCTTAGGAATATATGTCTGTCCTCTTTGACAGAAAGAGCAGACAAATAAGAAACAGATGAGACTATTAAAATCCTGGAATGTTTTCTCTAGCGGTGTAGGGTTTGTTGTAATATCAATGCTGAATCCACTGTGTCTCTATTTGATATGACATTTGGAGGTTTGCGTTTGGAGGTGTGTGTTCTGTTACATTGCAGGGAAAATCTTTGCACTGTATTGTCTTACCACTCTCCCTCTCGTCATTATGCAGGGCTTCAGTGATTAAGTTTTTGACCTCACTGATGGTGTAGACCAATGTAGGGCGCTCCATGACCTCACGGTATGAGTTTTCCACCAGGTTTGACTGCAGGGTCAGATAGTCCAGCTGTTCATTGCTCACCCCTGTTCCATCCACCAGCACTGTGACAGCATAGTCCACCACCACGCCACCCAGACTGAAGACACAAATATGTAGTAGTTACATCCTATCCACATACTCAATGCAATACAACAAATCTGCCACAAATTCTATATTTAGGTTAGATTATATTGTTTGCAGCATATTGCATTATACTAAGAGGTGTTTCTGATGTTTTTGCCCACCGCATTAACAAAAATGAGGATGGAGGAAATTTTGAAATACATTTCAATATAATGCAGCCCAGTACAAAATCACTGCAAAGTACAACCTCAATAATAACAATGTAATTAAATTAATACCTATCTGACAAAAGCAATTAAAACGAAACAATCTTTGCAAAGGTTGAATTTATGGCTGAGCTGCTTTACTGGATTGCATTAGTTTTTACAGGTGTACCTATAAAAGTGGTCACTCATTGTAATTATATTGTGATCTCATTTTAAAAAATTGTGTTGCCTAAATTAACAATTTAAGGTTTTTGTTTTATGTGTGAACAGTTTTGTTTGGTGTAAAGCACTGGATCATTGAAACAGAGTTAACTGCATTGAACATCGATTTTATTCTTTTATTTGTACATTTGCATACATTTGGCATTTATGTAAATTTTTTACATATATATCAAGTTTAAAATTTTATTTACTGTAGGGTCATAATTGTGCAAACACAAACGTTAAGTACACTGTGAAATATAAGTACACCTCCTTAAATTTTTCCACAAGAAGCTAAATGGACCTTGTGGTGAGACTGTTTGTTGTGAGATTGTTTTTTGTCTACTGAAACATTTTTTCCCAAGGTCAAGGGTAAAAATTCAATCTCAATTCTTATTTATGTTGTGATTCTGATTTCAGCCATATTCCCCGCTTTGTTCTGTCCCAGAATTTTCATCTTCCCTTGATTACTCTTTTTCTACCTGCATCTTGTGTTTGCTGCAGCACCACATAACATTAACAATTAAGTGCCTTGCTCAAGGGCACCTTAATGGTTGTTCTTGTTCATTTTTCTAAACCAAACTTGGTGAGGAATTTCTCTAATTAATTCACTGGCACCTAAAATGCACAATTTTACATTCATCTTATACACACATTTACAATATGAATGTATGAAATAATGTCTCCTGGATGAGAGAGCGGTTCTCTAAGAGGATGAAAATCGCTCAGGCATTAGCTTGATTTAACATCAAACCTGCTAAAAGAGTTGTAGATCGCTCACAGATGACTGATGACTTCAGTGATTTACTCCTGCTTGGTATGCAGGAGCTCAACTGTATAGGCCAAAAAAAAACAAAAACGGCCAAGTCAGCAGAATGATCAATATCATCATAATAAACATGGAAACCTCACAAGAGATTCCAGGCCCTGGAAAAAAACATCTATCAGCCTTCATTTGACTACTGGGAGCCCTCCACTCTGACCTAGTTTGTTGGGTTTCTGGCGGACGGCTGAGCACGCGCCGGCCCACAGTCGGCCACATTTGGAAGGAGATCCAAATTTTCCCCCTTTAGTTTCACACATATACAGAGGCAGGCCGAGAGAGCTCTACCTCGTGCCCTGCGATCAGTTAGCAGCAGCACGCAACATTAATCACAGTGTGGGAAGGTATAAATATATTTCTCACTGTACTTAATGTGTATGTGTTTGCACCATTTTGGCCACGTAGTCTACAAAGTATGGTTGACAACAAAAAGAGCAGAGTTTGTAACTAAGTACATTTACACAAGTACTGTACAAAACTTTGGGTAGTTGCACTTTACTTGACTATTTCCATTTTCTGCTACTTCTATTCCACTATATTTCCCAGGCAAATATTGTTCTTTAACCCACAACATATATATGATGGCTGTAGTCACGGGTTTCTTTGCAGATCAAGAACATACGTACAAAACACGTAATCAGCTTAAGATTACACTGCCCAATAGTCTATACATTGGTCAAATTGGCTCCATCGAACCAGCTACAACATTAAAATGCTTTAGAGGAGCTGGTAGGTAGATTTAGTTGCTTTTGGACAGAGCCAGGCTAGCTGTTTCCCCGTTTCCAGTGCTAGCCGGGTGCTGGCTGCAGCCTTATCTTTATCATACAGATGGGAGAGCGGTATCAATCTTTTCATCTAACTCTCCATGCGAAAGTGTATTTCCCAAAATGTCGAACTACTACCTCAAGTAAAAAGGTGCGTGGTATTGCTACTTATTACTTAAGTAAAGGATTTAAATACCAATAGCATGACAACCACACCACTACCTACTAACTCCATTCCTTCCATTTACTTACGTCTTTTAAAATTAATTTTAAAATATCTTTCCCTCCATTCCCCTACTGTAGGCTGATTGGCGTGGTCGTAAAGCCCTGATAATCATCTCTATAGAAGAGCACCTGCTCACTCCGTTGGACTCATCCTGATCCCACTTAACAGGTGAGTGACCACACTAAGACCATTAACACAGGCAACTAGTGACACATGTTGACACGTGCCCACGCTCACAGGTAAACACAGTGGGGGGTAAAGGTGATCCCACACACGCACACACAGATCTAGCTAAGGGTTGGTTGATAGGGTTCTCAGGCTTAAATACAAGGCAGGATGGGGAGAAGTATTCAAGGTCAAACTGCTACAGCCTGAACTGAAAACTCACCCTTGGGTGTCCTTCTGGGGTCTACATACAACAAGGAGAGTGAACTTGTGTTAATGCTACACGTTGGTGTAGTTTTTGGCCATATTGTGAGGACAGTTTCTTTTGGCCAGACCCAATATTTAACAACAGCAGAGTGACTGACCTGAAGTCCAACACAGACACACTCTTAAATCCAGGAAGCCCCTCCAGAGCATCCTCTATCTGAAAGGACAAAAAGATCAGGCATTACAAACAAGCCTCAGCTATAGTTTATTTCTTATTTTGACGCCGTTACAAAGAACTCACTTGGCAAAATAAATCTGATTTATTGCTCCAAGAGAGCTCATGTTGTTCAAAATAGTTGAAAGGTCTTGAGTCTTTTGTGCTGTGGCCCACATCATTATCCTTGGGATGCAGACTGCTGCACTGTGGTCAACTTTTTTATTTGTCTACAAGGCCTTGCTTCTAGACACTACTAAAAAACAATGCATATACTCTTCTGCAGACTCACTGACCCACTAATCCATCAGAGAGGAGGAGGATAGAAAAATATCTCCAGGGCCCCCTAACATTCAGTTAGTTACTCTAAGTCTTTAGTTCTCCACCTCCTCCACAGACCGGGAATAAAAAACAGGTCAGTGATTAGGAGAAACATCTTCCTTTGTAGACACAAAATCAAGCATGTGCTTATGATGTTGTTACAAGGTATGTGCGTGTCTGTGTGTCCTACAACATTTGTGTGTCGAGCTGGCTGCCTGGGAAAAATCTAAACTAATTTACTGAATTTTCCGAGTACCTGTAAAACCACTGAAGTCGCTTCCAAAGGAGAGTACCTGAGCATATGTGTGCATGTGCAAAAGTTTATCTATTCCCAAGACAAGTCATAAAGCGAAATTTCCAGCAGATAGTTATTTCACCAAAACCAAATGCGTACCATAAAACCTGTGTTCTTGAACTCCTGCCTAACTGTTTTGGGTTTAACTACTTCTGCTGTTAAAGTGCGTGTTATGAAAACTAACAATGCATCCATCACAGACCATAAACCAGGAGATATAGTGAGTCCAGTCTGGGGCCAAGATACAGTAGCTCTATGGGGAGTCATAAAGAGACAGACAGAAGGAGTTGGAGCCAGAGACGGACCTTTTCAGCAAGCTGTCTGCTGAGGGTTTGGTAATGGAGGCTGGCTGGATCGCCCAGGTTGTCACTGTACATCTCTCCAGTCAGGAGGATGCTCAGCTCCACCACCTGCTCCAGCACAGTGGGCGTGGGAGGCTGCACGGCAATGTCATTGTCCAGCTGTGCCATAAGAAAGAGACACAGTTATATAGCAGTCAAGTGTGCACATTAGTAAGATATTGAAAAGCCAATTGGTAAACAATCTGTGTGGGCACTTACTAGACTCTCCTCCACCTCTGGGATGATGGCAGCTGCTTCCTCCTCTACCTTTTCTTCTTTAGCTATGTCTTCTAGGGGGTTGAGTTCATGTGGGGGAAAAAGAGACTGTTAGTTTATTTCAAGTGGATGTGAACTTAAACCTTTGGCACATGCCGTGATTCCCGATGGCCATATGGATTAGACTCTCCTGACCCAGAGTCCTTTTGAAATCTCAGGCTGAAGCGGCCTTTACAGCCAAACTCACTCACCAAACACACACTCACTGACATACTTCATAGAAAGCTAAAAACGGGGAACTACTGTAGGAATACGTCCATGAAAACACACACACACACACACACACAAGAAAATGGACTGACACTGAAAAAACAATGGTTGTGCATAGTTACATTTATGACAGTAGAGATACCATGCGATCAAAATCACATGATGTTTTGCCGTATAGTCAGCAGTGACACTGACCTAGCTCAGGAGCCTCAGCAACTTCCGGTGAGCCTGGTGTTGGACTGCTGTGGAACAGTAGAAGATTGTTTCAACAGTGTTGATATAATACTTCATGATGAACAACTCGCAGGTTTTTAAGGGTGATGCACACGGTGGGTAGAGGTACAAATAGGATTTAAAGGATATGGCTAGGGTTATTTTATTTCTTTCATTTTTAATCAACAAATTCTCTAAACATGCCAAAACCAATCTTACCTGCAGCCAAAGCCTAATATAGCTGCCTGAATGTCATAGAAATTCCTTTTTGTCCTAAAATATTTGTAACACATAGTTAGCCATTTTGGGAAATACATATTCATTTTCAGGTTAGGTAAAAAGTAATAAGTAGCTTCAGCAACTGGTTAGCCTAGTTTAGCATAAAGACAGGAAACAGTATGAAACTGGCAGCCTGGCTCTGTCCGAACGTCAATAAATTCACCTAGATTTTGTTACCTTTAGACAGAGCCAGGCTAGTTGTCTCCCCCTGCTACCAGTCTTTATGCTAAGCTAAGCTAACCTAGCCAGATGCTGGCTCCAGCAGACACGATAGTGGTAAGGATCTTTCCATCTAACTCTCTGCAAGAAAGTGAAAGTGTATTTCCAAAAATGTCAAATTACTCCTTTAAGCAAAAATGTATAGTATTGCTGCTTATTACTTAAGTGAAGGATTTAAATACCAAAATAAGAGTATTTCAGAAAATCTAATTGTTGCTCTTAAAGGGCAACAATCTCTTTAGTGGGTGACATATTACGACATCTCAGTGATCATGGCCACTATAGCTTATTCTGACATTGCTCCACAACTCCAGCTTCAGTATTTGGAGAGCAGCTTCTTGGTGAGCTGACATCACTGAGCATGCCCAT
>NW_024040596.1:21634436-21655219 GCF_014851395.1 Micropterus salmoides
GAAGACGAGCATGATGAGAGTTCAGAGCAGGTTCCACAGTACACAGCCCACCAGCTCCCCAGGAACAGACCAATGGAAACGCAGCCGGATGAGACCCAGGACGAGGAGCGAGTTGAGGATGAGGACCGGACTGATCCCGAACCAGAACCGGAGTTTACCCAGAGTATGTCTGCTACAGAACAGGAACCACAACCGGAGTTAGAACACAGCCAGAGCCAGTCTGCTTCAGAACAAGAACAACAACACATCAGAACCAGAGCGAGACCGCCGCAGACACAGAACCACCAACAGAGGGAGTGGGTGCTGAGGACAAGGCCCAAAAAGAGCATACACTCGTGGATGATTCTGGTTCCCTTTTTCCTCCAGCTCCGTCCTCTCCAGTTCTCAGTGCTCTGAACAGAGCCAAACAGAACCAGCTGAGCCGATCAGGGCAGCAGGTAGACCCCCAGTCTGGCGATACGCCCCTAACCCCAGCAAGAGGACGAGGAAGAGGCATTACCCCCATGCAGAGGTCCTCCTCTTTGCCCTCCTCGCTCCTCTCTCTCCACGGTCGTGTCCTCTGTCAGGATCCAGTTTGGCCGAGGCCAAGCATCCTGCACCAAGCCCAGGTACTCCTTCAAATACACCCCGGAGGCCAGAGAGGAGAAGGAAGAGGAGGGGGAGAAGGAGGAGGAGGAGGAAAGACAAACCAATTGTCTATCTACTCTGATCATAAACCCTGCCTCCTCGTCTGACTCTAGCAAGCAACCACCAAGGCTTCCCACGAAGCTCCCATCCCTCCTAAACCCATCCCACGCTACCTGATGCCGTCATCCTGTTCCCTGCATAGCTCTAGCCCTCCTCCCAGAGCCCAGAGCGTTCCTGATCTGTCCTCCAATCAGCAGCAGCCTGGCCAGTTCCAACAGAACATAACTGCCAACGAAAACCAGCAAAGTTGGAATCCAGGGCAGACGATGTTCCCTTATCCTAATCCTAACCCCACAGCTCAGTATTTAAACCCAAGCCCCAATCCTAGTCCTAGCCTCAACCCCAGCCCATATCCCTTCACTGTGAACCCTCCTCTGCAGTACCCCATCCCTCTCCAGCCTTACGCCAGTCTTCCTAACCTCCTTCACCACCATAGCCCATCCTTTTCCCACCATTCTAGTCTAACCAATCTCCACCAACCTGTAACTCCCCCAATGCCCCAGCACGGCAGCCTCTCTAACTTGCATCAGCCCCCGACCTCCACGACTCCTCACCACGTCAGTCTGGGCAACATGCATCCGGGAACTCCATTAATGCAGCACCCGGGCTACAATCATCCATACAGTCATCAGTCACCTTTCCATGCCCTTTCCCACGGCTCACAGTTTGCCTCGCCATACCTCGGCTATCACGGGTACAACATGAACCCACACCTGGCGTTCCCGCACCCCGTCGCCCAGTATCCTCCATTGACCCCAGAACACAGCCTCCGCCCAGGGCTCACTCCTCCTGCTCCAGGCTTCCTCCAAGGCCTCGCCTCAACCACAGCCCAGGTCACAACCTCCACCCAGGACTCGGTTCTCCATCCAGCACTGAGATGCAGCTGAGGAGAGTTCTGCATGACATCAGAGGAACAGTCCAGAGTCTGAGCCAGGTTAGTCCTCTTCAGTCCCAGTCTCTTAACCTCTTTTTAGTTAAGCTCTAGTTACTTTAGCTTTTGTCTGTTGTGGTTGTAGTCCTACTCCCTTTGAATGAAAACTACGGTGTATTACACATATTTTTGTAGCTCATGCCATAAAAATAGGTCCTATTGCACAACAAGTATCAGGGGTTAGACAATCAGACATGTTGTAGACAAGCCAACAGTTTTGCCAAATTTGAAACCACTGTATTTGGAGGTAAAATTGAAAGTGAACATGTCTGCTATATTGTTAATAATCTTTCACTGGGACCTGTAACTTCCTGCAGTTTACACTGGTTGCCAGGAACAGGTCTGGACCAAACAGTTTGGGACATATCCCTGTGAAATTTGTTGTTTTTACACTTAGAGTTTTGTATAGATTAAACAAAGGAGATATGATATGGTAACTGATGAGCTTTTGAGGTGCTGGTAGAAGGATTTTGTAACCTTTTAAAAGAGCCAGGCAAGCTTTTTCCCCTGTTTTTAGTCTTTATGCTAAGCTAAGTTAGCATTTCAGACAGTAGCCTCAAATTTAGCATACCTCCAACAGAGGGGTTTCAGTCTTCTCATCTAACTTGGCAAGAAAGCGTATTTCCTTAAACGTCCTAAATGACTTTTCCTTTAAGCTAATGGTGAATGTTTACAACACCGACGGTTTGGGTTGTAACTTTCCGCTCGCTTTTGTTTTCTCTTACAAATAAATGTGACTAGCCTGAGGTTTGTTTAAAGTCTGTATGGCCATCTGACTGCTTAAATTTGTTGCCCCATTAGACCTGCTTATATTGACCGATTTATGTTGTTGCTGCTCTCCGAGAGCGTTCTGTATGGGTTGCACATTATTCCATCCTGCTTGAGATCTAGTCTCTTTAGTTTGGGTGTTTTTAGTCACATTTTCAGGCCTCTAGTTTCATGGATGTAAAACTGGCACTAACAGCCTGTAACGCTGTGAACGCAAAGTAGTGCGATTGATTAGCTGTTTCCTGCTCACTCCTGAAACCCCTCTTCACTATCACTTCCTGTAGTCCGGTGAATGGTTTTGACTAGGTTAGCTTTAACTTATCCTATTGTCAGCTTGTTGTGTTCCAGTTCCTGTCCTGACATCACTCTCCTCTCCATCTAGAACCGAGCCGACACTCCTGACGGGTTCACTGAGCACAGAGCAGCTCTGCCCAGTCACCAGGTACTGTCATCCCTCATCATGTCTTCAGTTTCCATCTGATGCCTGCCTTCTTGTTGTGCTTTTCCTGCATGGGAAGTGAATTGGTGAAGATCTAGTGGCAATAAATCCTGCAATTAAAGTTTATTTAAATCTCACCATATAGAGCTTTTACATGACTTCCATGACACAAACACTAAACTAAAGTTCCCTTTGAAGGCAGGAATGTCCTCTGACTGGGTCACTAAGGTGATAACATGTGAAGACTGTGTGCCCCGTCTTTACTTATTTCTTATCCTTGTGTATTCAGAGTATACTAAATTGACGTATTAGCTTTGCATTATCTGAAATTTACACAAGATAATTTGCAGTGTGATGTGTTGAGACTGCTTCCATCTGTGAAGCAACCGGGTCGTCATGTGTGTTTCACTTGGTTTCTCTTTTTTCAGTCTTTGGCAGAGTTTCAGCAGAAGAGGCGAAGTTTGAACTTGTTCCGCAGTCAGATGATGGACCTGGAGATGTCAATCATCCAACAGCAGGCTCTGGTCTACAAACACCTGAGCCCTACCGACAGGTGACTCATAATAACAGCAAACAGATACATGTTTCCCAGTAATCTGGACTGCAGTGAAATGTGATACTATGATAGATAACCAACCTGGTGTTTGTGTGTGTGGATGTGCAGGTTGGAGGTGGAGCAGCTTCAGTCTCTGAGGTTAGCAGTCAGAGAAGAACTGCAGGAGCTGGAGCAACAGCTGGAAGACCGACTGATGGAGCTGACACATCACACACAGTACCGGGTATATACACACACCATAGATTATATTCTCACAGCACACACACACCACAGAGTATATACACACAGCAGTTAAGCTGCTGTGATAAGCCGTTTGCAACTTGCAGAGCTTACAGAGCAGCACATTGTTGGGTTTCTGTCTGAAAAACTCCCAAACTTTATGTGGTCATAGGTGAGTATTTCTAGCTGCAGCTTACATACAACACGCACACACACACACACACCATAGGGTATGTACAGTACATATATTCATATGGCTGGGCAGCAATATTTACTGCAGTAGGTTTTTAAAACCCCTTTGTGGCACTTTCTGTGATTTCTGACTAAATGGATAAACATTGTCAGTCCTGCTGTCTTCCTCAGGGTTTCCATAGAGACGGCAGTGTGGATAGTCTGTCCACCACCTCTGCACTGAGAGCCATGGAGCCGGTCAGAGCGCACACACACACACACACACACACACACACACACACACACACACACACACACTCTGTCATAGAAAGCTAATAATGCCAAAGTTTGTTTTAATGTATGTTTTTTTCCTGTCCCTCCTCCAGATGTCAGACCTCCTCAGAGAGCAGCTCTACCTTCAATCAGAGCTCAGCTACGACGGCCACCCCCCCTCCACTGTCCCCTCCTCCCGATCCTCCAGTCCAGTCCGAGAAGGAGATCACGAGCATGGACAAGGCGTGTATCGGGCTTCTATAAACATTACCCCTGTCCCTCCTTCTCGACCAAACACACAAGCTGTGGAGGAAGAGCAAGAAAGAGGAGGAGGAGGAGGAGAACAAGGAGGAGGAGGACGAGCACGACCAGAGGAGGAGGGAGCAGCAGGAGAAAAAGTAGTGGACAACCTGCAACAGCTCATCAGAGAGGTAACGGTCTGTCAGCAGTTTTACTTTGAAGTACATTTATTGGTACTTCACTGTCATGATGTAAATGTAGAGGAGAAATATTCCCAAATACATCTAATGAGAAAACTTCCATTTGTTCATCTTTCACATTGTTGTTACTTTTTTCATTTGTGGCGAAAAATTGTAATATTATAATAAATTTCGTCATAGTTTTTGTTTCCTGTTGTTTAGATCTGTGTCTTGTTTTTTTTGTTGATAAAACTAACACTGCATTTACATTGTTGGTCGTACACAAGCACAGTGTTAGGATGACGCAGCAAAATGCTTTCTTATTACTGTTGGTGTTGGTTGTTTCTTGGTTTATTTTTAAAGAACTCAAACCCACGTTGTCACACGGGTGTTAAATTGTTTTCTGCCTTTAGACCAGAAAAAAGTGATAAGACGTTGCTTTATCTAAAACACAAACTTGAGCATTTTGCACAATGCAGCTGTACGCTTATTTATAGCTAGATGAGAGGATTGCTCTCATTTGATAACTCTCATGTCTGTTGTTTTCAAGATTCGAGAGAGCGTGGCACAGGAGGTCCGACGGGAAATCTACAGTGAGCTGCTGGCTACAGTTTCGCCACGGCGATCGCCCGTGCCCGCCAGGCAACACCCTCTGTAGTCATGGCACCAGCAAAGCACCACCCCTTTCACCTCCAGCCTTAGAAACCACAGCCTGAGCAGCAACACTGTCCGTCTGCAACACTGTATAGCTGTGTAACACTGTATGTCTGCGACACTGATGATGAAACGAGCACATCACCTACCTGGGATATACCCCGCCCACTCCACCTGTGGCTGTTAACGAGCATGCTCGTTAGTGAGAGGTGGAGAGTGGGGCAGATGGAATGAGGACGTTTACGTGTCCGGTTGGTTCTAGCGTGCCAGTTGTGATGCAACCCGGGAGCGCCACTCTGGACCAGCCCGACCCTGTGAACCATCAACGATGATGTGTTGTCTTTTCCTCACATCCTGTTTCCTTTTTCTAGACTGTTTTGATCAAAGCCAGACCTAAAACTACTACCACTGCCACTAATACTGCTAGTACTACATCTGGTACTGCTAACAGTACTCTACCAGTACTATCACTACTAGTCCCAGTCCTATAGATGCTCCCATTGAGTTCTTTTACCCCTGATCCCTGTCTGAGATCAGATCAGGACATATTGTTTTGCCTGAATTGAGCTTTTAACATGTTACGTTGCAACACACATGGGGCCAGCCTCCTTAAATGTAGTGTAAATGCCTTAATAATATTTTAATTGATGCTCTCGTGCTTCTCATTAAACGGTTACATTCCTTAATCTTCAATAAGAGTAGAGTCTAATGAGGGTCAAACTGAGCTTTTAACCCCGTTGAGTTACTCCTTCCATGCACATTTCAACTTTCAAAAAGGGCTTTAAGCGATACAATTAAGGGATTATTATCCTCCATCTGTCAACATTCCATCATCATCATCATCATCATCATCATCATCATCATCAGCATTGTAATCATTGTGCTTCTGTTTCTCTCACCGCCCTTAAATTTCTGTATTTTCACTGATGTGACGTTGCCCCCTGCTGGTCAGTCCACCAGACAATGGCATCACGGATGAAAGTCAGACTCCATGTAAACTTATTTAGGTCACAGTTACTGACAAACATTTTAAAATGAGGTTTTAAAGCTGAAAGCTTCGCCACACCAGAGGTTAATTGCCGCAGTTGTTTTAGCTGATGAACAGAGGTCACCAAAAGTAAATTTAGTACTTAAAGAATCAGAGCTGGAACTGCCACAGCAAAGATATCATATCAGAAACCCTGGGTGAGATGTACTGCAAGCAGGTCACTGCACCCAGCAGTTGTTGGTCAACAAATTGCTCCAACACTGACTGCTGCTGAAACCAAAATTTCTACATTTACATGTGTACAACTGTGTGTGTGAGTGATTTGAAGGTGTTAGAAGGTGGATTGTTTTCTGTTTTGATTGAGCCTGGCTAGCAGTTTCCCCCTGATTTCAGTCTTTGTGCTAAGCTAGGCTAAACACGTCCTTCCCTTTGACACCCACAGTCTTTGCTTTGTGCGTGTGCTGGTTGTTAGAGAACAGGTGATGAGGTCAGTGTGTGATGTCGTGAGGTACTGTGAAGGTCAGGCAGGTTATTCTGCAGAAGTAGCAGGTTTCGGTAAGTTCTCATGGTGATGGCGGTGATGATGATGATCATGATGGTCATGATGATGATGATGCTATTGATGACGATGATGTGAGGTCCGGTCAGTGGGAGGAGCTTAGTGAGCAGAACGTGTCTCAGTGAGCGGGCAGTGGAGCCCAAACAGTAGCTGTGTTAGCATGTTGGCCGCATTAGCCTGTTAGCTTCACACTGTCTGATGTGCAATAATAGGAACAAGTATATTGATTACTGAGATTATTGTGAACAAATTATCGGTAAATCACTGCAAACATTTCAGAAGAGACCAGTCCTCTTGCACCACTAAAACAAAAACTTTCTACCTGCACATCCTACACAAATTAATCTGCAGCTGGTTTTATTGAGAGAATTTCTGATCACACGGAATCCACTGATTGATCACTGAATGATTAACTATTAATTATCTGGAATATCTGTATTCTTTAGCATGTGTGTAGTGTCTGTGTGGTTGCTCACAGGTTTCCGAATATACAGTCAGTTAGTGAAAAGGTGAAACAAGCACGCTGCGTCCACCGTAGCTGAATGTGATTGGCTGGGATATCAGTCAGTCAAGACAATACCTCTTTTTGATCTTCATGGAACAATGATTCTGAAAATGTCCACACAGACTCAGATTAGAATTAAAATTACCCACAGAGAGCTGAACTTTTGGGAGAAAAATGTATTAATAATGTGTTTTTCAGATGTTTCATTCTTGATCTTCGGTTGTTTGGTGAATCTAAGCTCAAAGGTTCACTTATTAGTGATTCTGAGCTTTCAAGCCACACCTCACAGTGTTTGTTCAGCTGGCTGAGGTGCCATCACGTGAACTAAATGTGAACTTTTAATCACGTGAATGCTCTTAATCATTATTAACTGGACCTTTGATGGATTTTCTTCACCATTTGTTGACTTTTTACCATGTTCACTGATCACAAACTCTGCTCTGCTGGACCAACACTGTGATCTCCGAGGCTCTACATGCTTTTTTATTAGTTGTTTTTTTTTATTGACCAAGAATCCTTCACACACTTCTAAATACACTTCACTGTTTGACTGTTGGTGTCTGTTAATTTCTGTTGATGTCTATTAATGATGATGTGTATTTTGTATTGATGTCTTGTCGGTGGGATGCAGGGGTGAGGGATCACTCTATAGAGATGAGAATAATTAAAATGTATTTATTTTCAGTACTGGTTGAGTGCTGGCTCCTTTCTTTGTGTGTGTGGGGGTGGGTGTGTTATTTCTAGTCTTAAACCTATTAGGGTTGGATTTCAAGAATTGGGTCAAAGTTGGAACATTACCAAATTTCCAAGAACCTTGGATTCTTTAAAACACATGCATTTCAATTCTGCTTATAAGATCTTAAATTTTTGCATATTCCAGTCTCTCTCCAGATTAAACTGCACTGAGCATTTTATAGTCCATGAAAGTTGCACTTATCTGCCAGGACCTGCTACACAGACCTACAAGCATGCAACTAGAGAGTACTTCTGTTGACATTCCTGGACCATGGTGGGTCGAAGCAAATGCTCAAAAGTTTGGCTTTGCTTCACTAAAATTAAATAACAGCACAATGCAACACCTGCAGTAAGGACATTTTGTGCAACGGAAGAAGCAGCTCCAATATGACTGAATTCCCAGAAACAGCTAATGCTAACACTAGCAACGTCTCACACTCAGGTACAAAACACAGACGAGCTGACATTCACCTGTTTATGTTGAAAGTAAACGAATGACATCCACAAATTATTCTAATATATAAGATGACCCAGAGACACCCATCTAGTACAGAAACTCCTTTCACTTCAGCCATGAAGGGGAAAATGTCACTGAGCGGTGGCAATATTTGAGGTGAAGGGGTTGGAATTCAAACCGAGATTCATTAAGTGGAATAGTAATCGACAGAATTTAAACGATACTCAACCCTACTTAAACCTACACACTATACGCTACCTGCACACGTTATATTGTACCAATGGAAAGCAATTTCTACTTGAGTGTATTATAAGTCTACTCCTAAATGTTTTAGGAATATTGCACTTACTACTCCACTACGTTTATCTGGCAGTCATAGGTTCTAGCTACTAGCTTTGTAGGTTTTACAAACAAAAACAATAATGAGCTTATGATGTAAAGCATTGTTATAGAATGAACTACACTTTGTCTGACAAACTCCCTTTTCTACTTTGTCAGCATTTGGTTATCGACACAATCGACAGAAATTGTTACAGTATTTCAAATGTTTAAACTGCAAAGTGTAAGCAACAAGCATGAATACAGTTTCTTCAGAAATGTTTGCCTCTTCTATTTTGGTTATAATGAAACAGTTTATACTTTTTTCCTCCATCATAACTGTTCACTTTCCTATCCTCACAAACAAGGTTGTCACCACCAGTGTTGGGAAGTTTACTTTGGAAATTTAACAATTTACCCTATTTAAGATGTAATATTAGTGTAACTATTTCAATAACTTTATCAAAGTAATGTAACTTATTACATTTAATTACTTTTTTGATTACTTTTCTAAATTTCTAATGAATATTATTAACTGTTGACCATTTTCAAGAGACAGCTTAGGAAATATAACTTTTTATTATTTTTTTATTTGCACATATAAATACTGTATATATATTTTTAGATATTTTATATTTATATAGGTTGACGTTTATGTGTATTGTTGCGCACCTAGTTACCAAAACAAATTCCTTCCTTACTGCTCACCACCAGGGTGCGCTCCCTTCAGCCCGTCAAGACTTTTATTATGAAATCCGGAAGCTGTCCCTGACCCGGACGTGTTTTTGTTTATTGTAGGAAGTTTTCCGCCAGAAGAACGACACTGATTTAGGGAAGATAAGTCGGGAAACAGAACGGTAAGAGGATGTTGTACAGCCAAAGAAAATAAAGTTAAAAAGACAGAGTTTACCTGCAGAGACGGAGAAGGAAAAATCTGGAGGTTTTAGCAAACAACTAGCAGCTAAGCTAACTAGCTGGAGCTGAGGCAGGATTAGCAGCTAACTTTAGCTCATCCAAACACACATGGCGATAAAACTGAGACGTTCGTGTGAGGATTATTTAGTAACCTTAAATGTACTCCTTTGGAGTTATTTATTTATCTTAGTTATATCAGGTCGAAAAAAAGTTCACTTAACTTCGTGTTTCCTGTTCGTCAGCAAATGTAACTTAACGTTACAGGTAAATCTAAACTCCTAAAAGTGACAATGAAGTTTTACCTGAAACTCTCCAGACACTTCTCTTCAAAAGGTCAGTTAACCCACATGACAAAACGGCAGCTGCGTAGGTAACGCTAAGGTAACTTTTACCTGCTCTGCAATATCATTGGGACAGCACAGAAAAATTGCATTTGCAAAAACTTACCAACTTACCACAGTACCAATGTGTGTTGTTACAAGAGCTGAAACGATTTTTGGTTAATTGGTAAATTGAAAGACAGAAAATACACAGTCAACTATTCTGATCTGTCATTTAATTTATTGACTAAAAGCAAATATTTTATGATCCCTTCACCTTGCTTTTCATGTTGTTCATTATATGTACATAAATGCTGTATATACATCTGGGTTTTGAACTATTGGTGTGTCATTGTTGAGTTTTAGGAAACTGTGACGGGTATTTCCCACTTTTATGGGGTGGCTGTGGCTCAGGAGTTAGAGCGGTTTGCCTGTTAATCCCCGGCTTCTCCAGGTTTCATGTTGAAGTGTCCTTGGGCAAGATGCTGAACCCGAATTACCCCTGGTGGCTGTTCCACCAGTGCATGAATGTGTGTGAATGTGATGTAATGTAAAAGCGCTTTGAGTGGTCACAAAGACTAGAAAAGCGCTATACAAATACGGAGTATTTACATTTACGCTGCTTTGCAATGTTATATAGACCAAGTGATTAATCGAGAACATAATCTGTAGATTCATAACTGACTTGGGTTGATTTGATTGATCTTCAAAGCTGGCTTAAAGTTTGTGTGGTTTAACCTTTTTATATACAGTCTATGGGTTTAACACATGTGTAACCCAAAGAGAAGCTATTCACTGCCAGCTGAATCATAACCAAGACATTACAAAGATCTTTTTGAAGTAACATTTTCCCTGCTGTCGGAAATACTCATTAGAGCACCACATGAGTATTAATCCACTGTTGGTCCCAAAAAAGATTTCCCCCTGTTTGAGTAACTTTTAATTCATTAAAAAGTACAGTGGCCAGCTGCTTAAAATGGAACTATATATTTGTGAGCCATTTTTTAAAGATTTATGTCTTCAGGAGGAACCAGTGGGTTTGGGGATGAGAGCCACAGATATTTAAGGGAAGTCAGAAAGTGTTGAGAGACGGACTAATTGTTGGTTCGGGTCTTTTCATGAGATTAGAAGACAATATGCCAGTGTAATTATGCTGTATAAATAGGGTTCATTCTGCTATTCTTTATGTATGCGTTGATCTGTGATGGCTCTTGGAATACATTTTAATTTTAATAAAAAAATGTGTGTTTTTCAGGGATGGACCCTCCAGGCAGAAGTCGAAGTCCCAGTCCTGCGCAGAGAGAACACAGTGGTGAGTAAAACCTGCTGTTTTTTAAGTAACATTACTAGAAGTTGTAGCTGTTTTGTTATTCATCTGATAATGATGCGCGCTCTCTCTCTGTCTTTCTGTCTCTCTGTCTTCAGGACCTTCAGATGACGAGTCCAGTCCAGCAGATAAAAGGCCCCAACAGTCCGGCACAGTTGAGAAAAGCCCCAAAGAGAGGCCGTCCCCTCGGGCCAGTCCTGCAGGCCGCACCTCCTCCAGGAGTCCTGCCTCCAGCAGCTCAGACAGCAGCAGCAGCAGCAGTGATGATGAGGATGAACATAACGGGGCACTGAGGAAGATTAGGAGTAGCGTGGCTCAGATCAAAGTAAGCAGTGACTAATATGGATACTGGCATCTGATGTGCTTACATGCACTGATTACAGTTGATTTCGTGTTGTTAAGGGCCATGTAAACAAGAACAGCCAGACAAACTAAAGCTAAAAGTTAACCTTCCCTCCTTTCGCTATGAGGCAATTTTTTCCCATTAAGTTTCCCTTGGCACTCTTATAAACTAAAATACAACCAGGCTTCAGACAAGCTGAAAAGTCTCTGCAGGGCTGTCCTTCGCTGTTTAGTTATTGACCAAAACAAACCCATGTTGTATGCTGTGCATGCGTGCCTGCTTCTGGGAGACTGTCAATAACTTTGGTTAGTGCTGGAGAGTATTGACCATGAGTTTTTCAAAGCGTGGTAATCGAACATGGTTATCATGATGATAATAAAATGTGTACGGTAATAATAACCATCGGGAATTTTTTACCATGGTTTATCATTAAACCGTGCACCGTTTCATCCATATGTTGTTGGGTCGACTGCCACGGCTTGATGTCTCGTAGCCAAAGGTAACATCTCTTCAAAAACACAAACTGAGAGCTCAGATCAGTGTGTGGGTCCCTTTTTCAGTCTGTCTGTGAGTTGGTTGGTCTGCAGTGTTAGTTTCCATGGCAACAGAGCAGAGTTTGGCATCAAGACATGTTAGTGAGATGGAGTATTCAGGGTTACATTTAGCCGGCCTGATCATGAAACAGTGGTGAGCAGCATCTCCACTGAGTAAAGAAGCAGCTTGTTGATTGACAAGAAGAGAAGTGTGTCCATTACTGTCATCTTAGACACGAACTCCCCGGGTACCTCCAGGCTTTCAATGACCCAGACTCACTCTAAGTTGAGCCGGAGCTGCCGTGTTGTCCCTCTCATTGAGCTAAACTCACACTTTTAAAAACAGCAGCTTGTTTTTCTGTTGGTCCGGTGTTCTCTGAGGAGTTTCCCCAGGCCATCCTGAATTCAGGGACGATCCATACCATTTTAACATATGAACACTGCTGACACTCTGGATTTATTTGCTGTCCAGAGATCAAGGTCCAAGTCAAGGTCCAGAGAGCGAGACGGATCCAGATCCAGATCCAGCGGACGAGACGGATCCAGATCAAGATCAAGATCCAGGGGACGAGACGGATCCAGATCAAGATCAAGATCCAGAGGACGAGACCGGTCTAGGTCTAGAGGACGAGACAGATCCAGGTCCAGAGAGAGAGACCGGGACCACTATGACAGAGGACGGTATACTAGGTAACAGACAGAGCCACACAGCTTTTGATTAGCTTGTAAGAATGTGTAATTAATATTATTTGTAAATAATAAGTATTGAAAATTAAGTGATCAGTATGTTAAAGGGCTCGTGGATGTGAAACTAGGTCATAAGACTAAAGTTTTTCAGTTTTTTCTGTCATATCCCTAAAACACACAACAACACATAATAAGCAGTCAGGTGAAGCAAAACAAAAAAATTACCTTGATATAAAACAAAGTGTTATGTAGGGCAGGGCGATATGACCAAAAAGTTTATCCCAATAAAAGAATGTCATGTCATTAAATATTGATAATTATTACAATGAAATGTCAAATCATTATTTCTTTCAAGTTTAAAGGCTGATTTTTGCTCCTGAGTGAAAGTTCAAGAAACCAGACAAACTTACTAAACTTTTCTTGTACTTTTCTTTATGGTCAGAACAAACACTTGACAGCAAACAGTGGATCACATAACAAATTTGATGTAGAACATTCAAAACAATTATGATGAATTAAATTTAAATCAACATTTATTGAACATTTCTTACATTTTTATTGAGGAAATTATATTGTGATAATTATCTGTATTGTTTTATATCCCAGACCCAATGTCTTGTATAAAATTGAAGCGTTCTCTATATGTCATATTTCCATTTCATTAAATAAAACAGTTTTACACCTGTTTATAAAAACGAGTTCTTCCCGCGAAACAGTGCCTCTTTAATGGCGGCATCATGCTGTATTAGTAAACATAAACATACTCCAGCTATTAAAATCATCAGACTTTTTAAAGCAACACCAGACCGGTTCAGACCTGAAAGGTGCTCAGAAAAAAACAGGCTAATTGGGTAACAGCAGTTACATCACAAAATTACAAAAAAAAAAGCTTTAAAATGTAATTTTTCTTTTGTCTCTTCCTGTCTGCTCTGCCCAGGGATCGCTATGATGATCGCCGTGATGACAGGGGCGGGCGCTTTGATCGATGGACCAATCGGGATGCAGAACCAGATCACAGGAGGCGAGGCCGCTCAGCCTCGCCTCCAACAGACAGAGAGCCTGTGGCAGACGACCAGCCGCCTGTCAAGAAGAAGAAGGAGGAGCTCGACCCGATCCTCACGAGGACCGGCGGGGCTTACATCCCCCCAGCCAAGCTACGCATGATGCAGCAGCAAATCACTGACAAGAGCAGGTAAGAGTATTGTTAATTATTTTATAGGTGTTAGGTTTAGACAACACTTAAAACTTTTAGTTTTATTTGTTTTTACCACAACTCCTCATCTGCGATGCATTCAAGGATGCTCTCACATCTAAGATTTGAGCGGTGAGCTCCTTTTAGCAAATAAGACCTAGACGACTTAAAAACAGTAAATAAGGAGTGTATATGGTCAAGCTCAGCGGCAGATTTTTCTTTAAAAATCTTAGTGGCTTACCAACACTTGAACGCATCATCAATGGCATAAAGCACAACAACTATTTCATCTTGAGCAGCAGTTTTGAGCAGGTTGTGACTCCAGACCCACGATGTGTTACTGAAATCTCAACTGTTTAAACGACTCTGTGTAATCTGTGTATGTGTTGTTGTTGTTGATGCCCCACCCCCTGTGCAGCCTGGCCTATCAGAGGATGAGCTGGGAAGCTCTGAAGAAGTCCATCAATGGTCTGATCAACAAAGTAAACGTGTCGAACATCGTCATGATCATCCAAGAGCTGCTGCAGGAGAACATCGTCAGGGGGAGGTGAACAATGAAACAGCACCAACAACATGAATCACATTAATCCTCTGTATTCAAATATATGCTTCTTTAACAGTAAAATTATTTTATTTACAAAATATTTTTTGGCAGCTAATCATATCACAAACACATGAGGGTTTAGTGTTAGAAGTTTGTGACACTGTTTGTGAAACTGGATCGTCATTCATAAGATGTAATGAAACTTACAGATTCAAGTGAACCCATATAGTGAAATAAAGGGCTATCAGGCACTTTTTGACACCTATAAACTAATTACATTTTTTTAAAGTCTGGAGGTTATTTGCTGTCTGACTTACTGTCTCCCTGACTTCCTCCCTAACTCTGTACTTGTATATCTGTCAGAGGTCTGCTGGCTCGCTCGGTGCTGCAGGCTCAGGCGGCATCGCCAATATTTACTCATGTTTACGCCGCCGTTGTCGCCATCATCAACTCCAAGTTCCCTCAGATTGGAGAGCTGATCCTCAAACGCCTCATCCTAACCTTCAGGAAGAGCTACCGCCGCAATCTCAAGGTACCCATCTATAGCTGTTAAGTGGATATGCATGCAGTGTGACTAAAACATGTGACTGATAGGGGTGGGTGGCGAAAAAAATGTAAATGCTTAAACCACTCTGGTTGTGTGAAGAAAATAACTGTAGCAAGTAATTTTATAAAGCCCTGTGCCCAGACAGCGTTTTGGTTGGCGATTTTAGCTAATCATAAAGACGATGATTAAAATGTAGAAAAAAATTGAAATTAATTCTACACCATCTCACCTGTTTTAAACAGTCATGCAGTTACAAATTCATCCTTGTGTGACAGATCTGCTTGCCAGTCACAAGCTCCATGCTCCTCCTGTTATTGTCCTACTCACCAATCAGAGCGGGCACAGGGCATGTACATTTTACAACATTTACTCATTTGACGCTTTTTTTCCAAAGCGACTTGCATACAACTGACAATACATACTAGTAAGAGCAGCAATAAATACTAGTAAGAGCTAATAGCACATATCATATCAATGGGGTAAATACCTAGGGAAAGACGTGAGTTAAGAAAAAAAGTGCAATCAATACAAGATAATTGGAGGGGATAGAAGAAGAGCACAGGAAGTGCAAGTTAGAGGTTAGGAGTTGTGCGGCATTCTGACCAACTGCGAATTTTCACCTCGCGACGCTTTACTCGCGTGAGTACATTCGTTGCAAGTGTTCACACATAACGCGAGAAGGCAATTTTAACGTGAATAACCACAACTTGCAATTACTTCAACTGTATCAACCCAAAGTAAACATTTTGCTGTGATTAAATGTCAATAAACGGATTAAACTGATGCCGAAATAGCTACAATATTACATTTACATTTATTCATTTAGCTAACGCTTTTATCCAAAGCGACTTACAATTGCTATACATGTCAGAGGTCGCACGCCTCTGGAGCAACTACGGGTTAAGTGTCTTGCTCACAGTGGGGAGTTGAACCCGGGTCTCTCACACCAAAGGCATAGTCTTATCCATTGCGCCATCGCCATCGCCACCCCCCCCACAATATGATGCAGATTTGTTAAACATATGACTTCATTCTTTGTCAGGTCTGTCAGCAGGACAACAACTTCTAAAATGTTTGTTTTCTGAATAGAGTTTGGATCGATCAGGGCTATGCTAACTTGGTCACAGTAAAGTACAACGATAGCTAGAATAAAGTTACAGACATATGTTTCCTGGACTCACTCAGATAGCTTTGTGTGAAGTGATGGCAGAGCCAGGCGGCGTTCGTTGGAGGAGCTTAGTGGCCGAGAAGGAACGTCAACTTGTCTTATGGAGTTTAGGTAGATGGGTGCAGATCCAGTAGTCACTCTGTATGCAAGCATTAGTGACTTGAATCTGGTTCTGGAGGCCACGGGGAGCCAGTGGAGGTCACTGAGTAATGGAGTGACATGAGTCCTTTTGGGCTGGTCAAAAACAAGACCCACTGCTGCGTTCTGAACCATTTGTAGGGGTTTCACCACACAAGCTGGAAGACCTGCTAGGAGGGCATTGCAGTAGTCGAGGCGAGAGGTAACCATGGCCTGTAAGAAGCTGGGTGGCGTACTGAGTGAGGTAGGGCCTGATTTTTCTGATGTTGTATAGAGCAAAGCGGCACGACCGAGAGACGGCGGCAACATGGTCTAATAAGGACAGCTGGTAATCAATCATGACACCCAAATTTCTCACCACCCTGGTTGGAGTGATGGTTGAGGAGTCAATTTGTAGTTTGATGTTATGGTGGATAGATTGCTTGGCTGGAATGACCAAGAGTTCAGTCTTAGAGAGGTTAGTTGAACACTTCTAGAGGAAACATGTGGGACAATGGCACCAGGTGAACCGACACAGGCAGTGGCTGTGTGTTTCAGCAGCAAAGTGTTAAGCCTACACGTTGTTAACGTTACATATCCACATGGGGCATTTCAGAATAAGAGTGTTTTGCCCGTTTGATTATGCTGAGTTACTCAGATTTTGCTTATTTGTTCAGTTGTCCTTGATTTTTGTGCTTCTACTATGGTTAAGTAGGCTACGTAGTTAAATTGTTTTAATTGTGTTTATTGTTGATGTATGATTGGGAGTCTGCAAAGGGTGTTTTATTTGGAAAATTGGCTAGATTCTCTTTGCCATTCTTTGTCTGACTTTCTGCCTGAATCATCTGCTCTGTGCTGCTTGACGTGGCTTCCATCAAAAATAGACTGGCGTTGAATATTGAACTTTAGCAAAAAATTGCAATATCTGGCAGAAAAATTGCAACTCGATTCCCCCCCCCAAATCGATCTGCCCTACTTTACAGACAAAAGATGGTAAAATGCTTCCAAATGAGTGCAGTTAATATTTTGAAATAAAATTCTGATTACTCTTTGCTTGTTTCTCTGCTTGTTTGTTTGTCAGTCAGCATCCTTCATCAACACCATTTAGCTTGACTGCCAGTTATGTTTCATAATGCATTTCAACAGACATAAGGACATGAGTCACTTGAGTAAGAGCCCATAAACTGCCTCCCTTTCTGTTTATTCAATCAAGAATCCTTTCTGAATCTAACTGTGAGATAGGGTATGGCCGACAGACGATGCCGTGAGCCACACGTTGACTTATTAATGATGCAGCCTATCAAACAACTGAAACCAACATCTGCACCCTGTGTGTTCAATTCTGCTTTACCTGCTCCGTAGGTAAAATATCCACCGCAACTTGTAACGTAAGTTAATAGTCTACCAATTTTTTTTTTTTACCGAATGAAGGTTGTGCGAGAACACAAGTATGCACATAAGACGACTGCTGCCGACTTCGCGCGTGTGTGCCCGATGACATTGTCCATCCCAATGTCTCATTCAGACATCGTTCGATGGAAATTTTGTAGACATCGCCCAACCCTACTGTGAGATGCCCAAAGATTTCCACCACATGTGATTTTGAGGTGGAAATGTTCCAGCTTGAGCAGACTGAAGTGGTATGAGTCCAATGTACAGAGACAAGAAAGAAACTGGAGCTAAATAAGAGAATCAACTGGCAATCCTTGAAAGTTTTGTGTTTACCTAACTGCAGCTAATGTCTCTACTGTTTGCTTACAAGAAATTGACACTATCACACGATCAGTTTGTGTTCAGTCTGAACACACCTTAACCAGATTTAAAGCTGTAAAAAGTATTTTATATACATTGCTATTAAATTAGTATTATGTTTCAAATCATTTCAAATATTGGCTTTATTAGGCGTAGTATTAGTGATGTATTAAAGCCAAGTCTGTCTTTTGTTTTCCAGCAACAGTGCCTGACAGCCTCAAAGTTTGTGGCACATCTCATCAACCAGAACGTGGTAGGTCCTGCTGTGTGACTTTAATATTGATTGAGGGTTTCAGTGTTGGATTTTCAGCGCTAATGAAGTGTGTTTACTTCTCTGTCTCTCTTTCGCGCTTTCTCTTTGTCTGATCCAACGTGTCTCGCTCTAAGGCCCATGAGGTTTTGTGTCTGGAGATGCTCACTCTGCTGCTGGAGCGTCCAACTGACGACAGTGTGGAGGTCGCCATCTCCTTCCTGAAGGAGTGTGGACTCAAACTGACCGAAGTCTCTCCGCGAGGAATCAACGGTACACTGTAGCTTCAGCTAAACTCATTATCATCCTCATAGTTTGAGACGATGACAAGGAGCTCAAATCGATTAATCATTTAAGTCAGTCATCACAAGCTTAAAAAGCCAAGCATTCTTCAGTCCCAGCTGAGCTTTGCTGACCTTGAATGGTTTAACTTCTCACCTTGCTGTAGTACAGGTGTGCTTCAGGTGTGCTTAATCACTTTTGGGTATCACAGGTGCAATAAAAGCACAAGTCAGATGTGAAACAGGCATGAATGTTCCACCAGAGCGGGCAGCAAAATCCTGCTTTTCATTCTGGTTTTAAATTCATCTTTATGATGACCAAAATGAAATGTTTAAAATGGGGGAAAAAAAGGAACCCAAAAAAGTCAATTGGATGTTGAAATGACAAGTTGGTTTTGTGAAATGGCATTTTGAAAGTAGAGTCGCAACGATTAGTCAATTATTCGGTCGAAAGAAAATTAATCGACAAAGATTTGGATAATTGTTTCAGGCATTTTTTAAGCAAAAATGTGAAAATTTAGCTGGTTTCATCTTCCTTAATTGAGGAATTGCTGCTATTCTTTGCATTTATGATAGTAAATGAAAAGTCTTTGGGTTTTGGACTGTTGGTTGGACCAAAGAAACAATTCGTAGATGTCACTTTGGGCTCTGGAAAATTGTGATGAGCAGTTTTCAGAATTTCTTGACATTTTGTAGACGATTAATTGTGAAAATAGTCGGCAGATAAGTCGATAATGAAAATAATCGTTAGTTGCAGCCCTATTTGAAAATGAAAAATGTGATTAAAAATCCTGAAATGGAAAATACAAACAAATGCAAAATCTTGTTAGAGTGAATGCAAAAGGCAGGCAGCAAATAAAAAAAACAAGAAGATGGTGCATTCCTGTAGGCGAATGGTCACAGCCCATGCCACATGGTTTGATTCAGGCAGAGGGACGTTTTTGCATGTCATACCTCTGCCTCCCTGCTTGTTTCCTGTCAGCCTCTTCATTGTCAACTGTTCAACATGCCAAAAAAAGCTACCTTTTTATTTTAATAATTAATCTAGTCAGATGTTGTTATACATGTTTTCATTTTCGGTTAAGCTTTCACATTTAAGCTTTTCTGTTTTCCATTTCAGGTTTTTAACTTACACTTTTTGAAATTGTCATTTTACAATATCAGTTGGTCATTTTATAATCCAGTTACTTTTTGTACTTTTAACATTTAAATATGATGATCCTGAGTACAAAAATAATTTGTCTTTTTGTTTTTCATTCTAGGTCCTTCATAGTTAATGAAGTATTACAATTGCAATAATTGATATGTAATGTAATTCAATTTGTTTCTTTCTTTACAACAGCTAGTATTTTTCTCTAGGCCTTGCAATATTTCTGCAAGAAATACTCCCCAAAAAATATTTTAAAATTGACCAATCACTGTCCTTTTCTTATTAAATCTTGGGCACTAGTCGCCTGAATATTGGAAAATGAGGTTTCTGACCAAAAGGTTCCCGCTGAAAGTATTCTGGGTAAATAAAGTTTAAAAAATGTAATAACCAAGCTCTAAACTACCGCTAGGAGCCAGCTTTAACAAACCTGCGTCATTATAAAAACATTAACACCTGAGAGACACTTTCTTTCCCCTGAAATTAGCTTGTCAGGCTGAGGTTTTTCTCAGATGTATGTCAAGAATATTAATAGCCTGAAATGCTGAACTCAGACTGATCCCTTTAACTAAACAGTATTGCATTTGTAAGAGAACACAAAAATAGATCCCTAATTTCAGCACAATGCATCAGAAAAGTCTCTACAAATTATGCCTGTCACTCTTTTCAGCCATATTTGAGCGTCTCAGGAACGTCCTCCATGAGTCGGCCATCGATAAGAGGGTCCAGTACATGATCGAGGTAATGTTTGCCATCAGGAAGGACGGTTTCAAAGATCATCCGGTGATCCCAGAGGGTCTGGACCTGGTGGATGAGGAAGACCAGTTCACCCACATGCTGCCACTGGAGGACGAGTACAACACCGAGGATGTCCTCAGTAAGCCCCAGAGAGGGACGGGGGGACTCTGCCTCGCTCTAAACTCTCTGCAGAAATACGTATGCATGTATATGCAAGCCTAACGTACGTATGTGTGTTCACTC
>NW_024040596.1:21655719-21793907 GCF_014851395.1 Micropterus salmoides
ATATATCATATATCATATATATATATATGACAAAGCATGAAGTCTTTACATCTGAGGAGCTTGGAACCACAGAATTTCTGGCGTTTTTGTTAAAAAGACTGTTGAAATGATTAATCAATAATCAAAAATAGAATTTTCTGTTAATCAGCCAATCACTTAATCAGTTTCTCCTACTAACACAAGTTTGTTGTTTTTTTATCTGCTGATTTCCAACAGTGGGACCTGAATTTCTTTCTTTCCCCTCTTTGGTATAACATTTTTGTGAATGAAACAAACGGAGCAGAACAGGCAGCCTTATACGGCAGTGAACAGGTGGCATTAATCAGGCTGAAACCAGCAATTTATGACGAGCTGAGTCCGACTTGGAGCACTCATACAAGCAAAAATGTGAGAGAGATTTAGCACATGAAAATGTTTTTTCGCTGTGTCCCTCTGAAATTTAGTGGAGCAGACGTGTAAAGTAACATAAAATGGAAAATAATTAAGTAGTAAATGTGAAATCAAAATTATACTCACAGTACACAGTGCTGAAGTGGTGGTTATTTTCCACCACTGCTTTTCATATATGCTCCTAAGGAAAGCACCTCTCTCATGCTTCTGGAAACATTAGACACTATTTATGGTGACCACTGATCCAAGAAGAAATAAGAATAATAAGTAGAGCTTTACTCAGTTTCTCTTTGATCCAAGTGTCATCCTGCAGTTTCTGGGTCCCCACGTCCTTAGTATTGTTTAACTGTGTTTGCAGTGAGAACAGATCGCTGTCAGTGAGATGAAGGTTCAGTATTTGCTGTGTTCAGGTTGCAGGAAACAGACTGTACGTGTGCTTTCTTTCATGTAGTCGTGACCTCTGAGTTTCTGGTTTCTGTCAAAGTCGATTTAGAGACAGACTGGATATTCGTACAGTCATCTTCTCTTAAAGACGCTCAAGTTATGATGATATTAAACAGAGGAAAGCAGAGAATATTCTCATGATTTGTTTATGCTTGTGCATAACTTATATTTAAACTTGATTACATGTAATAATAGTCATAATTCTAGCTCTCTTATCATCAATCAACATTTGTTGTATATTTTACAGCGAAAGATGCAAAGAAAATGAATGAACAACAAAAAGATAGGCCATTGGATTGATTGCAGCTGTTACTGTAAATTGCTAAATCTATAATTTATTACACTACATCTGTCTTCTCCTAATGAATTCCTCTACATAGTTAATCCATTGTTGGGTAAATCTTTTGATATTTCAGTTCTTGATTTGTGATTCTAGAGGTTAAGTATCTTGTAAATGTGTATCTGTCTGTTTTAGAAGGTAACCACACAGTTTAGGTCAGCAAAACTGAGAAATAATGTAAAATTCAGAGATATACAAATTTTCAGGGATCATGTGATGCGTTAACAACTTCAAGTTATTCTGCAGCAGTGAAAGTGAAAGAAGCCTTGAAAGTTAATGCAAAAACAAATTTCCACAGGTGTCCTACCTTGGAACAACCTGTGTTAATACACCCTCAGGAGCTTTATTTGTAGAATATTTCAACTAAAAAGGCAATTCATGAAGGAAGAGAAATCAGTTGGTCACTGGTTGGTCTTATTGTGAAAATATTGACAAAACTCTTCATTATAATTTTAAATTTTATATATCAAAATGTCTCAAGTTTGGTGACGTAAATGTTGCTTTTAACTTTGCTGCTTACTTTTGTACCATTTAAGGTTTTTCACTGGACTTCGTGTTGTAAAACGTTTGACCTGCAGTGTAACTCAAAGCACTAAATGCAGCCTGGAAGAGGTGCTTGCACAGCTTGTTTCTGTTTAACAAAACAAGCCACACTTTCACAATTTAATTAAATCTCAACAGAAAAGCCTTACAAGGTCTCTGACTAAATAAAATATAGTCTGAGATTAGCAAAATTATTATTTAAATGATGACATTTTAAAATAACAAACAAAGCTAAGAATCCGACAAGTACGTGACAGGTTGGTACTTGGAGCCATTGCCACATTTCGGCTGACAGCACTGAGGTTTTGTAACATGTCAACAATCCTTTTAATAACAGAATCCAAACTAAACACAGACACTATAAACCCGCTTCCTTTAAGCCTACAGGAGCTGAGTGTATGAAAAATGTATTATGTTAAATAATAATAATAATAATAATAATAATAATAATAATTTTGTAAATAATAATAAAAATAAATTTGGGGTGACTTAAGCGACTGTGATGAGAAACAGCTGAGCAGGTTGAACTGGTGGCTGTGTGTGCAGAGGACTCACTCTCTCTGTACACTGCCTATCTGTGTATTGTTGTTGACATTCCAATTTGTTTTGCATTTACAAGCAGAAATCTAAAAATAAATAGATCCCACCCCGCTTTCTCGGACAGGAAGTTGTTCTGTTATTCATTGTAAACACTCGTTTCCTGTTTCACACGTTCTCATTTAAATTTGGATTCACGTTCCTCTTTTCTCTCCTCTTCCTCTCCATCTTTCTCCTCCTGGCATTGACTAAGTATGGATTATTCTGTATTTATCTCCTTTAGTTTTCTCCTTTCATCACCACCGTTTTCTCTTCTTGCTTAGTTGATTTAATTTTGTTTGTGGAATTGTGAGTTTCAGTTCAGTAAATTACTTGGTGACCCTATGTTAGCCAGCTATTGTTAGCTTGTATTACATTTCTGTTTGTGAACTCAGTAAACTGTGATCTTGTTCCTGTTGGTATTAACGGTCAGCTGGTGGTCGACTTCAGGGGCTCAGCCAGCCTTTTGCCTGTGAGATGGAGCTGAGAGATTATTATTTTTTTATATTTATCAACTCACATTTATCAAATCCCATATTTTTTCAGCAAAATCTGAATCGTCAGCTTCAATATCTTTGTAGCATCTAATGTTGCATAAATGACATTGAGTAAAAAGTACAATTAAGGATATCCTGAACAGGTTCTTTGGTCTGCGATGGAAGGCCCTTAATGTTAGAGTCTGACGTGATACGCAGATAAAGACATAAGATAGAACTTAATTCATTGCAAATTAAATCTTTGTGCCAAAAATGCTCAGAATAAATAGTAAAAAATAAATATACTGGCAAGTTGATATGACATGTTGATTAAATATGTATCTGACACAGCAGAAGCTTGTTTTTCATGAGCTACTCGATGCAAATTCTGAAGGTTTGTGTTAAAAACTATTAAACTGATGATAGAATAGTTTAACTGGAGAATTCCACTCCCCAAATTGACGTGACCTTCACACACTTTAATTTTCACTCTCTTATGCGGTGAAATGCTGCGCTGCAGAGCCAGCTGTCATAAAGGAGACCAGTGCTGCAACACTAGCAGGCTGAGGTGAACAAAACACAGTAGAGTTCAGTAAAGAAAGAAGCGGATTTTGATTTGTATATCGATCCTTCAGGAAGTGTACTTTGTTACTTTCCACAAGTGATTTTTACTACGTCCATGTTTCCGTTCATGGTTCTAGGTTCATCCTCTTCTAGGTTTGATTATTTTTTGGGACAACAGAGCTTAGCACTGGGCCTTTTTATTTATTTATTTATTTAGAGCTTGTGATCCAATGATTAATTAGTGGTCAGCTTGGTCAGTGTTAATAATAAGTATCTTTATGTCTTGCTGTCTGCTGATGTCTGTGAAGGTTCTCAGTCAAGGGCAACTGGGCTTGGTTGAAGATACTAGCTGTCTGCTGATACTTCTCTATGTCTGTCCTCATGGACCTGCATGCATTTCTTTTACTGATGTTTTGTTATACGAGAGTGACTTTTTTGTCTTTATATTGAGGACGTCTGCTTTGCATGTTTCAAATAGAGCATAATAATGCAGCACAGTGTCTTATTTATTTCTATTAATGTCAACATTCCCCATTTTATTGCTTTGCATATGTTTCTGTGTTGCATGTTTTAGTTAGTATCTAGCAATGTAGTGTCTGTATGTTCTTTATGATATTTTTTACTAACATTAATATTCTCTTTTTGTTATTGCTCTGCATGTTTATTTTCTATTTTATTTAGAGTTTATTTAGTAGTAAGTTTGTATTATTCTTTAGTGAGAAGGTACTTTGGAAATATAATTGGTTACCGATTACAAGTTACCCTATTTAAAATGTAATAGTAGTGTAGCTAGATCATTTAATTACTTTTTTGATTACTTTTCGAAATTTCTAACAAATATTTTGAACTTTTAACCATTTTCAAAAGACAGCTTGAGAGGCAATTTAATTGGCAGAGGGGTGGCGCTGCAAATTCAAAGCATCAGAATAACATCAACCTTTACTAAACTGGCTGGAAATTGCAAAGGAAGACACTGTACACATGAAAAACATGCAAAGCAGCAAAATGAATATTATTCAACATATAGCCGAGCTTTTTACAGATATTTTTCAGATGTAACCCCCAATGTAATCATGAGAAAAGTAATTGTACTTTAATCACATGTATTTTCCGTGTAACTGTAACTGATTACAGTGACATTTATTTTGTAATTAAATTACATACCTAAATTACATGTGACTGGTTACTCCCAAAAACATGGCAGGGACCACAAATGTAGTAGTAGTAGTAGCCTTTTGACTATCTCTGTCACATGTACAGCAATGTTTAGTAATGTACACTGTCTCTGTTAAATAAACAAGTAAATAAATAAATGGATTCCTCTCTCTCTCTCTCTCTCTCTCTCTCTCTCTCTCTCTCCCCCCCCCCCCAGGTGTGTTACCTGTACCTCGTCAGTCTTCTCTGACTGACTGACGCTGAACAGACACAAAGACAGCAGATATGGAGAGTGGAGCTCTGGGAATGGACACCGGCGCTGCTCCAGGTGGATCATCTTACTTAAACAGTTTCAACAATTATCTTTAAGTAATGGCCATACGTAATGATAAACAGCTGTTGAAATAAGTAGATGGAGGAATGGATAAACAGTTAAAATATTTCCCACTAGCTAGAAGTAATGCATGCACAGTTGAAACATTTAGCTAAAAGTAGTAGACAAATGACTGAAAAGATCCAGCTTTTGACACTTGGGGTAGTAGTATGAATGCAAACTCGACCAAACCGACCCACAAATTCAGTACAGTTCAGTTTATTAAAATTTATTGTAATACAAATGATTGCATATGTTTATACTGTTATTTAACATCCACTTTAAAGTCAGTTAAAATGAAAACATTTGGGACATGACAGGTGGTGTAGATGAGGCTCATCTGCTCAGAATGGGGGCATATCAAATAAACAAGGCTGTGGTTTTGATGGCTTGCTAATGTTTGATGCCGCAAATTCATGTATCAAAGTTCACCAAAACTTCAGGTGACTGTACGACAGAGAGTTTTCAAATATATTGGAATTAAATTTGTTATTACATTGTCATTAATGCTGAGCCCTCAGAACAGTTAGGTGACCTAGATATGCAGACAGATGTATGAGATGTGCGTGATGTTTCAGTTTAGTTCACCTGCTTTGGGTGTTTCTATTCAGGGAGTTGTAGCCTCTGTTTGTCAGGTTGAATACCTGCCAAACCTGATTGATGACTTCAAAGTAGTCAGGCGGTCTGACAGATTGTTTGTTTCACTGATTCTCAGATCCCAGAGTGCAGCCAACCTGCAGCTTAGCCTCTCTGCGGCGTCAGGCCTGGGCCCAGAGCAGAGACTCCCTCTGGCAAGACCAAGAACCAGAGCACTGTGGCCCGGAGGGGCCCCAACAGAACCAGATGGACGGGGAAGCACAGAGACCTTTAGAAGAACCAGGTTAGACTGAGCTCAACTCTCACCAAAGCAATGTTGTAGCTGGGAATATTTTAACGATTGTAAATTATATTTATATTATATTTATATTTTCAAAAAGCAAAATATTTCACATTAACCCTATAATTTGTTTTTCACAACAATAATATAATATTCACTTCCTTACACTAGCAGCTACTTTTACTGAGTGCCAACGTCAGGGCAGATTTTATCTTATCACAGTTATAGCAGTATTGACGTATATATCTGATAAGACTGACATGTTGCCAATGTTGTAGTCTATTTGTGGTAACTTAGAAACAGTGTCTCCAATACATAGTTTGTCCACGAAAGAACTCCTACAAGTTTATTTATTTGTTGTTGTTTTTTACTTTATAAATCAAATATTCGCTAAACAGGGAGAACCACACGTCTCTGTTGAGTGCACCGCTCAGATGGTCCGGAGCTGCATTTCCGCATTTCCAAGTTCCGCCTTTTTCGTTCCGTCAACATTATGTTATCAATTAACCTCTAGATAATCGATTATTGACATTTGTTAATCGATTCATAATCGTCCAAGTCCGTATCGCGATGCATCTAAAAATCTATTATTTTCCACACCCCTAATATTAAGGCAGAGCAAGGAACATGGTATGGATGGGCGTTATATAAATTCCTATATAGCAGCATATGTACAAATATTTATATCACAACATTGATATATATTGTAGTATTACTCTCAACTACTGTTGCGCTATTGAAAAAAATAGTACAGTGGATAATAGTTCAAAATATTAGGCTGGGTGATTTTAATTAAAATATATTTTTTGGCTTCCAACGATTATGAAAACAACATAATCGAGATAAAACAATTTTGGTGGCGCTTTGCGTTTCGCAATGATGCTCTCGTTTTGTGTACTTTACAGCGCGGGCGCCCGGCCCTCCCTAAAAGCCTATACTCTCTCTTAGCCAGGCTGTGATGTTTAGTTCAGCTCTAGACAGGAGTTTAACTTGTTGATCAACATTATTAGCTTAAGACTACGGCATTTTACACTGCATAAATTAGCCTCACAGACTTTTCCTCTGCTCATAGCTTAACAAATTATATATTATTTACTTATACTTTATCTTATTCACTGTTGGTTCAAGTCATTGCGTCTCCGGACAGAACACCCTGGTTTAATTTCAGTGTCATGTAACGTAACGAGTTGTCGTCAACTCAGGTACTTCACCAGTCTCTCCTCGGAGCACCTCCGGTGGCCCCTTCACCCCCCTAAGCAGTCACCCTGGGCAGACACTGTGTTGCTGTCATCCTGTGGTTGATGCTGTTCAAAGTTAATAATGTTGGATTACTATTTCTAATTGTGCTATCATGGGCTATTGGTTTGGAATTTTTGGCGTGATGCATACTGTATAATAATAAAAACAATTAACTATTTGTTGCCAAGAAATTTGGTTCAGACACTCATGTCCCCTTCAGGATGGATTGTAATGACTATGATGTGTCCTTAATTTTCCATCTAGTGCCATCATCATGTGAATATTATACTGGTGTGCAAATCCAAACATCTGTAAAACTTATAACAACTTACTGGAAAAACAATCGACTGATTGAATAATAAGAAAGAATCCTTTTAGTTGCAGCCACAGCAGCTTGAACACCAGCTGGATTATTTAGATGTAACCAGTGGTGGAATTGCAGCCTGCTGGCACCATGCCTGTAATTAGCTGAGACATCAACAGTTATAGTGATGCCAGACTTCAGGATATGATGTTTTTATAGCATGTTGTAATCATGTTTCACACAGCATCTGCTGGCTTGTTGCTTTAACATGCTGATGTGTCTCTCTATCAGGGCAAGCTAACAATATCACCAGCTGGCTGATTGAATGCAGGTACAGTATGAATTCACCACCTTATTAAAGGACAACACCCATGTTTTTTAATGTTCTGTTTTAGGCCATTTGCTACATGTCATATGTGTTGAAGCAGTGCAGCCTTTTCAAATCAATCCGCACTTGATGACACCTTAAAATAACATTGGCCAAATGCTGACTGTTATGGATTTTTCTGTTGAAGCCAGTTTCAAGTTGCTGCAAGTTGATTTTCTTAGAAATGAACAGAAACCAGTGACCGCTTGGAACAGTAGTGGCCAAACTACGGCTTGCGGGCCAACTATGGCCAATTTTAAACAAGGAATTTTTCAAATATACACTTGAATATGGCATTACACACCCACCCACCCAACTGTCAGCATCCTGAGTGACAGCCAGTTTGGGAGGTAACTCCAATGCTGTCGGAGAATCACTAAGCTTGTTTTTTAGATGCAAGAAGCATCACTAATTTTTATTTTTGTTGGCTTTTGTTGTATGTTTTATTTGCTGGCAGGGATCCAGAAGAGAAGTTTTTTTTATTGAGAAATGGACTCTTGTTGAGATCTGAACTGAGATAAGGGCCCATTTATTGGTGGTTGCACTGTGGGTTTTGTTGTTTTGTTATGAGCTTTGACTGTATAATACACTGTGGTTTACTTTGTGTTTCTTGTTCTTGTGTGCTTTGTGTTTCTTGTGTGTGGTACCTGAAATACCTGGTAGTTCGTGATTGTTAAGTAAGGTGGAGTGATTGTCATGTACTGAAAGACGTGGGTCCTTTGTGCATGCAAACATGCATGTAATGTATTTTATGTAAATATGTCAAACATTGAATGACGTTATTTACATTAAATGATGACTAAATGAGCTAAACGTTATTCCTTCATTTACCACATACATTTCTGAGTGGCAGACAAAATATATAGCTGCCTGCCACAGTAAGTTTCAGACCCTGCATACCATGGTGGATTACTAGTAGATGAAAACAATACCTCAGTTGATTAAACATGGAGGTACCAAAAAGATGGAAGATAGTGAATGAATGCCTGAAAATTTCAGAATCTGGCCCTTGACTTACAACATTTTTCTGTATATGGGCCACAGTCAAAAAAGTTTGGCCGCCTCTGGCTGAGACGGAGGAAAATCAATCAAACAAACTGAGGGATGATTTTAAAATGATCAGCAGGAACCTACAGAAAACAGACTTAGTAGTTCATGGACTGAAATATGAAAATTAAGTTAAATGGTTATTTCCATCCTGACTGACTGACTGAGTGAAAGGCTAACTGGTTTCCTTGCTACTAGTTTATTTATATGCTTTCGTGGTGTCTGGAGGTATATGTGTGTTTAGGAACGGTGTTATCAGCTGCTGACGTAGAACTGACATACTGCCCACGCCTAGACATTCAACACGCAGAACACACACACACACACACACACACACACACACACACACAAAGGGAGCAGACCAACACCCAGAGATAGGGCACCTAGAGCTGTTCGGGCAAAGCAAGAAGGAAAGAAAGAAAACAAGGAAGTGGCTGACAGAATACGGAAAGAAAGGCAGAAAAAAGAAAGTGAAGTAAAGAGAGGAGGTGTTCCTTTGTTTGAGTCAGCACTGTTATTACACACACACACACACACACACACACACACACACACTTCTTTGTCACAACCCACAATGTCCTTAGTAACGTTACCGTGGTACATGACCAGCAGACTCAAAATCACAAGTTACTATAACAACAGTTGTCAGGTAGGGGCCTGAGAAACATGGCTGCCGGTGGAAAGTGGGAGGATTAGCGAACACTGCGGCTGCGCACTGTTATACAACCATTCAAGTGTGTGTATGTGTGTGTATTGAATGGTGGCATGAAGTTTGTCCCATTGATAAGAGCTGCATGTTGTGTAACAGCTCAGTGCTTCCAGCATCCGGCTACAGTCAGCAGCTCAGACAAGCTAGCCCAGCTGCTGTCAACTAGGCTGATCTGTCAGCTAGGTACCAAAAACAGGATTTATCCTGGGATAGTTAACCTTGACAGACAGGCACTTTGCCTGCGTTACTTAGCCTTAGCCTGACAGGCATTTAGCTCTGGGATAGTTAGCCTTTATTTGACAGGCAGTAAGCCTGCGTTACTTAGACTTAGCCTGACAGGCAGTTAGCGCTGGGATAGGTACCCTTCTTTTGACAGGCAGTTAACCTGGTTACTGCATTAAGTCACTTTAAGGGGGTGTTTCTTTTCCTTCATTTGACAGGCAGTTAGCGCTGGGATAGGTACCCTTCTTTTGACAGGCAGTTAACCTGGTTACTGCATTAAGTCACTTTAAGGGGGTGTTTCTTTTCCTTCACTTGACAGGCAGTTAGAGCTGAGATAGTTAGCCTTAGCCTTACAGGCAGTTGGCCTGGGATAGTTAGCTTAACAAAAATCAGGAGGTATACTGGTATACTTACTGTCCCATTGATAATCAGAGATACTTTCCCTTAGCCCAACAGGCATTTTGCCTAGCATAGTTAGCCTCAGCCTGACAGGTTGTTATAGTTAGTATGGCCTGGTCAGTACTTAGTGTGGGCTTATGAGTTTAGCCTGACTAGGTGTTGGCTTTGGGTAATTAGTTTTATAAACAACCAGGGGTTTCAATGGGATTATTATCCTCAGTCAGCCTGGGTTTGATAGAATTGCTTGGTGAAGACTATCCCTTACCTTTCAGGCTAAAGGTATTTTAAGATAGCTTGATATAACAGTAAGATAACAGTAGATGAGCATTAAGGGCAAAACACACCAGCATAGAACATTTTTTATGTAAACTGCCTACTGGAAGATGCACATCATTGTGGGTTGACACATCCTGGGTACTGTGTCCTCTTGCCTTCTTGTGTGTGGCATACATGGTGTAATGCTAAGCCGGTGTGTTTTTACCCGTATACCGTGTACTAGTAGGAGCTGACCTGATCTCACTGATAGAGCAGTATGTTGGATTTTTATGTTTTTAAAGCTGAGTTTATGGTTTGGGTTGATATGTAACTCTCTGTCTCTGTCCCTATGTGTCTAGGACTCCCCTTGGAGCCTCTCTAGATGATCGGAGTGCCTCTCCCAGCAGAGGTAATCATTTTCTGTGTCTGTTATTAATATATTACATTGTGAGGACCTCAGACTCTTAGGACACTGATATGGCCTCCATTGTGGGAACCTTGGTTCGTGACTAAATACTTGCAACCATTCAACACAACTTGTTTTTAAAGTTAGACTTTGTTTTTGGGAATGTTTGCAGTTATGATTAGTAGATCATTTCAAGTACTCAATGTGTATTTATGCATATGTTACTGAAGAGTTTTTACAACTTTATTGCTTTTTGTGTACTTATGTGAAAACAGGAGCGCTGAGGAACGGCTGCAGCTTTGAAGATGACCTTTCACTTGGAGCTGAAGGTCAGTACGCAGAAAAACCCACAATACAAACAAGATTACAGATTCCTGCTAATTGTTAGCAGTTTCCTCCCCATGTTCTGCTAATTCTGTATTTTAACAATGCAGCCAACTTAAGGAACACTGTGACATTTTGGTAAAAAAAGTCAGTTTTGGTAGGGCTTTCCCCCAACGTAGATGATTTGAATCAGTATTTGAGAAACCCCTTATTCAAACCTCGTGTTGTCAGTTGAACTGTAAAGAAAATAGAAAAGTATGAAATGAAATGGAGGGCACATTGGTGCGATGCATGTGTCTTCACTCTTACGTTTGTTTGCCTCCTGAATTCTTTCAGCTTCAGTGCTGAATGCTAGTGAAGTCAACCTTCTACTGCCTTCTAGTGTGATCATGACTTGTATTGTCAGCAGTCAATATAGAGAGGAGCGAATTTGCATTGACTTTGAATGTAATTGCGGCTCATGGAAAATTCTCTTCACTTTCTATATGAACACACCTATAATGCTACTACTACAAAGGTGTGACTGATTCATTGTCACAAAATAATTCATCCTGTTAGCATAACCAGTCTGCACCACAGTTTGTTTAAGCCACAGATCTATAGATTTTTAAATGCGATATCTAACATGCGCAGGGCAGGGTTCGTTGTTAGGGACACATTGAGCAACTCATTACATAAGATTTTTCCCCATAAATCTTTATCCTTGTCACAGTCATATAGCATGTGTACCATTGGTTCTAACCCCTTTGTGATAGTTAAGGATTTTATTACTGACCTATGATCAGGAGAGCGTCCTGACCCCTAGTTGCTCCAGAGGCGTGCAACCTCTGACATATATAGCAATTGTAAGTTGCTTTGGATAAAAGCATCAGCTAAATGACTATTATTATTATTATTATTATTATTATAGCAGTGAGTGGGGAGTGACGATAAAAATCTCTCCCCCAGGGGATCGTAGACTCAGGATGCTTTTACCATTGTAGTTCTGTATATTTCGTCCGAACCAAGAAAAAATGATCTGTTCTTGCCTTTAGTTCTGTTCCAGTTTGCCTTCACACTGGCTTACCAAGAACTGTTAACGTGAAGTCATATAAACTGACCGATAACTCCTTGAATGGACAGTTTTGGCTACGGTCATCCTGCATCATAAGGATCATCAAATCGGGTGACTGACATGCAACACTTTAATGCTTCTTATATGTATATTTATATTTGCAAAGTTCACAAAGAAATAACTGATTATTAGTTTTAGTAGACTGCAAATCGGGGGAAAAAAGAAAGGCCGACAGGGAATACAGTGCCGAGGTGATTTATGGAGTTTCCTGATAGCTTTACTTGTTGTGAAAGTAGTTAACTGCTAAAAAACAAGAATGTAAAACCTGAACGACTACCACCCTTTGGCACTCAACCCCAAAGGGTGGTTCTCCAGCACATCAAAGACAACATCTCAGTCCTCCTGGACCCTTACCATTTTGCATTCAGATCCAACAGATCCACAGAGGATGCCATCTCCACTGCCCACAGAGCAGGTAATTGATACAGAAGATCATTGGTACCCATCTACCGAGCATCAGTGAAGTGAGGTGCCTGCACAGAGCTTAAAGGATTGTAAAAGACAGTACCCACCTCAGCCACAGCATGTTCACCCTGCTGCTGTCTGGCAAGGGATAATCCACAAACAAATGGGTGACATCACGGTGGCTATGTCCGCTTCTTGTATACAACCTGTGCTTGTACAAACATTCCTTTAATGTAATGAGAATGCTACTTGCTCACATGTGTAAATGAAGGACAGACAATTCGTGTCAGCAGAATCAACACAGCTCCATCTTCATTCCCCAGTCCTGTTTCTTCACAAGGGAAAAGTCAACAGTCACAGAGGTGTGGAAGCAAACTGCATGCATGACTGACTGTCTTCTGAGTGTGTGTGTGTGTGTGTTTTCATAATTACTCTGATCTGCTGTGAATACATTAGTAATGCCTCTAATAGCAAGAGGGTGAATGTGTTATTGAGTGAACAATATACTATAATGACTTTATCTTGAAGCACTGAACACTGACATGTGGGAATGCTGTGTATGTGTGTCTCAGCTGGTGGAATCTGAGACTGAATAGATGCTAATGAGCTGATGCTTTAGAGGTCAGAGGTTGTGTAGATGTGATCAGATATATCTTGTTCTTGTCCTGCGGTCTCTGATACAGTTTAGTTACAATATAGTAACAGTTAATTTTCAGTAATAATGTGTCCTCCAGCTTGATATCCCTGATGTGGTTGAATATTTTGGCATTGAAACACCTCTCTTAACTTCTTCTCTTGAAAAGTTTGTTGAGTCCTGCAGAACGTTTTTCTGACATGTGCTGGCAAAGTGTCGTGCGGCAAACCAAGTCTCTAGAATTATTCTTCGTTTAGACAGCATCAGTCAGCAAACCTCAGATTAGAAACAAAGTCTTAAAGAGATCACATTGTGCTCATTTTCAGGTTCACAATCTTATTTAGAGGTTGTACCAGAACAGGTTTACATGGTTTAATTTTCCTAAAAACACCATATTTTTTGTCATACTGCACATTGCTGCAGCTCCTCTTTTCACCCTGTGTGTTGAACGCTTTGTTTAAATCTTACCTCTACAAGATCTTTGTTGGAAGTTGCACATGTGCAGTTCCTAGTTAAGGACTACTAGCCAATCAGAAGCAGAGTAGGGCGGGTCATGAGAAGCCAGTAAACTAGGCTTCGGTTCAGCTGAATATCCCCTTACCAGCTTAGCACCATGGATGGAGCAAGAATGGTGAGTTATTAATCTGTAACAAAAAGTATCTTTCATCCATAATGTTTTAACTGAGCTCTGTCTCTACATCACAGTAACAACTTTATGTCCATTGACTGCCTGGAGGGTAGCTAATGTTTGGAAGGGAGAGGAGAGGCAGCAGGCGGACGTCTTGTCACTGTGTGCAGCTTAGTGTGTTTTTCCACCGGTGTTTTTGAGGGCCTGTCTGACTAGCCGCCAGGCGACCATTACGACACGCATTTTGCAGTGTCGTCACACGGATCAAAGGGGAAAGACTGGATTGCACACGATGATTATGCATGCTTTTTCACTTTGCAAACCTAGTACATGCACAAAAAAGATATGTAACTCAATAAAGGACAGTGGGAAAAGCCAAAAAGCATAATATGACCTCTTTAACTAAAAAGCTGAAGGACAAACGTAGCATCTAGATTAAATCAGTCCACAGAGAGGTCTAGGGATGGGATTTGATCAAATTTAAATCCATTATTGAATCAAATGATTCATCACCCTTATTGAATCTGTTTTTGTGAGTAACTAAAGGCTAAAATAACTGTCACCTTTTTTTGGCTGAGAAGGCAGAAACTTGTGGCTAGTGGCTGCCTAATTAATGTTCACAATATGAAACTGAGATGAGCAGCATGATACATGAAATGTTCATCTCACATGTTCAGTTAGCAGCTGTAGACTTCTGTACTTTACCAGCAACTTACTGAATGTAGTTATTCATAACTATGAAGTTGATCAAATTGAAAATTTGATATGATATGAGTCAAAGTTTAACTGGGAGATTCTTAAATTGACTTGAGGTGATCAGCTGATCAAGAGTCATCACTCTTCTGTAACTGTTGGTTCTTGTCAAACACACAGTCCACTCCTGCTTGTTCACAAACAATCTTTGGCTGAATACATACATCAGCTGCAGAGAGAACATTAACCAGAGAACAGACTGACTTTTCATTTTAGCTGTTACTGAATTAATGTTCATTTGCTACAGCTGCTCTGATCTGGCGCCGGTGATGTTTGTCATTTGAACCAGCAACAGCTGCTACCTGAATGTTTTCCATTGCTCTTTGCTGATAAAAAGAGTGAGAAGAGATCAAATGTTTGATAAGAGATTGATAAGATCTGAGCTTAACAAATCAGAGTTCTTTGCCTACTGGGAACTGGATCCCAAAAGTAACTAAACCCATTCTTAGAGAGGTAATTCATAGTCCTAGAAAGACCTCCTGCATCATCATGTTCACAGCTAGAGACACACTTTTAAAAATATCAGCAACAGGTACAGAATCCTTGACATACTTACATACAAATTAAGCATTTGCTCATGATTTATTCTCACTTTAACAATATAAAATATTGCCAAATTACAGTTGAAATATACAGTATATGGTCAAGTAACAGTCACTGTGGCTGCGTAGGATTGTTTTTGACTCATGTGATCCAAACATGACTCCAGAGTGTTGTAAAGTCCAAAAGTCAAAATTTATCGAAAAAACATAGAAGTAATCGTTTCCAAAATTCACAACATGTTTTTATTGAATGAAATGTTGTGCTTCAATTCATATTTGTTGCCATTTAGCCTTTTTTTCATTGTGGTCAAAACATTATTTGCTCTCCTACTTGCTGCACACAAAGGGAGGCACGCACCTGCATTAACAAGGAGTCTAGCTGCCACCTAACAGCACCATAACTAATGACTTATATTCATTAAAGAAAGTTGATTTAATAAAAAAGTAACTACCTCGTTTAATTTGATGGATCACTTTATTCAAATTGAGGATTTTGTCCGAGGATTTTTTTTTTTTAGGGTGACGTCATAAAATATGACAACAGACATTTGCTTCATTGGAAAGTCTCGATAGAAGCTTTAAATGTAAGCAAAAAATGTCATTATGTACATCACTAAGTAGGCCAACAGCATATCAGACATAGCATTGTAGGCTAGACAATGTCATGTGCTACGATGATGTCACCATGACCAGCACCTCACGTTGTTTTTTTAGTTGTTTTTTAGTTGTTTTTTTTACACAAATACCGTCATACACTGTGTACCCTGGGGAAATGTCAGGAAGGTATGAAGGTATAAGAAAACAGACACTGCCCAAGCCTAGCCTAAATCTCACCTCATCTTGTCCTGACAGTAAGTGCCGCAATCATGTTGACGTTTGTCAGAAGTAGCTTACATCTTTAGTGGTAAAGAAGACTTGTCATGTATGAGCAGATCCTAATGGGCTGTAATGATGAAACGTTATCAGGACAGGATGGGAGGGGATTAAAGTGTTAGTGTGTGAATGGGATAGCAGTGAATTAGTTAATGAAAGGATTCAAGGTGAATAGGATGGAAAGGAGTCAGAGTGAGGAAGCGAGTTGTTTGATGGAAAACCAGATTAAAGTAGCCAGAGACAGAAACACTGTGGATTCACAGATAGAAGAAGAAATTCAGCTGAAATAAAGTGAGGCAGAGTCAGGGCGACAGGTCCCAACAGGTTCTTTTGAACTGACAAAGGAAACAACAGGCCTCCAGCTGCTGATGACTGTCATTTCTCTGACTATAAGTTAACCTGCGTCACTTATAAAGTCACAACTGCAGCAGATTTAACTCTCAAAATACTCACTCTTTTTGTAAAAGCAGTGGGTCCTTGATTTCAGACAGCTTCTCATTTTTTAACAGGCTGTAATTATGCTCACTGAAAGGATGCTGGCAGTTTTTATCTGCATGATTTGGTTGAAAACACCATCTCGGGCTGACTTTTTAATGTTTAAGATGACCTGTATCAAAATGAGAGTCTTGTAAAAGGGTCTTAAACATGCATGAAGGATAGCTGATAGATAGATGATATTATGTTAATAGACTGAAGCTAAAGCGGCACATCCCAGGTAAAAAGTCACCATCCTCACCAGTTGATGATATATGTATGGCATGAAAACACAGAAACAGTATTGTTTTTGTGTGCGGAATAATAATAATTATACTATAGTAATTTGAATAATCTTAATTCCCTTGTTTTTCTCTGCAGCCAACTATCTTCAGTCCACCAACAATAAAACTGAACCCTGGTGAGTACTTTGATTCTCTGTATTTAGTAAATAAAGTTCCAGCTGTCTGATAACTCCTCCTCTCTCTACCCTGTGTGTTAATGCTTATGTGTATGTTTGTGTGTGTGTGTGTGTGTGTGTGTGTGTGTGTGTGTGTGTGTAGTTTTGGTCTTGCAGCGGATCAGAAGAGGAGTCAGTATAAAGAGAGAGCAAGAAGTATGAACTCCACAGGATCAGGGAAGAGCAGCACTGTGTCCAGGTCAGTTCACTTTGTCAGTCAGACTCATTGAGGTATCTCAGGTAGAGAGTGGCGGAGACACAGAGGGCTGTTATTAAACTTCAAACTAATTAGATGACACTACAGAGAACTCGTTTGTGTTGTTTTTGAGGCATGTAGCAAAGTGGTTCCATAGAGGAAATTTTACCATGACAAAGGGAAGCAAAAAATAATTTAGTTACATGACATTATTATTATTATTTATTCAGATTTTCTCCTAGTATCTAGTATCTAAGCAAAAAATAATTTAGTTACATGACATTATTATTATTATTTATTCAGATTTTCTCCTAGTATCTAGTATCTAAGCAAAAAATAATTTAGTTACATGACATTATTATTATTATTTATTCAGATTTTCTCCTAGTATCTAGTATCTAAGCAAAAAATAATTTAGTTACATGACATTATTATTATTATTTATTCAGATTTTCTCCTAGTATCTTTTCCTGCATTACCAGTTACTTTCCACCTCTTTAGATCCTTAAAAATCCTTAAAAACATTCTTCCCATAAAGCTACAATCAAAGATTTTCAAGGAAGCAAACCCCAATTTATGTATTATTTGTAGTTTGTGGTTGTGCTTTTTTTCACCAATAGCCACTTAGTGTATTTACATTCTGTAATTATCTCTCTATACAGTAGTTTTTTGTTAGTGCGGGAGTCCGTCATTCCTGCACTGGTTTTAAAGGGATTTACAGGAAACAATGCGGCCTATAATCCAGTGTTAACTGTAATTTTATCTATTTGCTATCAGCCTCACTGTTTACTCTTCACTGTCCTATAGCCGTATCACAGCTGGATTAAGTTACTGCTAATGCTAACCCAACATTTCCAACAAAGCAGTCACAGGAATCACAAGGTTGGCGTTGATGCCTTTCATCATAAATGTATCTTTAGAACAAAACATTTGGTCATTTTGGTCATTTTTTGTCAGCTGGTTAGTTTTAAATATGTTAAAGCTGACTAGTGTACAGGACAAAGATGTTGAATATATGTTTGAGGTCATTAAAAAACAGTGTCTCCATAACACGTACATGTCCACCAGAGAGCTCTGACAAGTTTCTTTTTCTGTAAACTGTCCCGCTCCGTGCATATCTTGGTCATAATCCTTTTAAAAAAACAAGACAGAAACATGTTTACGGTGTCCTTAGCAAAACATATTTGTTTATGTTATGCATTTAAAAAAAAAGCCAAAATGTTGTTAGATATCTTAAACTCTCAAATGTCAAAGTTGGTATGGACAGAGTCCTATATAAAACGTCTCTGGTATGGACCACTTCATTTTAAGAGGTCACAGGCAAAAAACATTGGAAACCACTGATAACAGTATGTAAGTTGTATATAAAGATGTAAACATGTTGGTTTACATGGTTGATTTTAACTGTTGTGGTTAGAGTCTGGGCAAAAGGCTTTGTTTTCTCTGAGCTCGTTGCAGTGAAATTTGACTGGTTTGAAAAATAATAACAGCTCACAGTATCACTGTTCTACTTCAGGTTGAAGCTTTTCCACATCTCCATCATTGATGCAGGTGTGGTCAATAAACTAATTCAATTAGTATCTTAATGTCTGAGGTACATCAGTAGGTTTGTGTGGATGATTTACTGTTGCACTAACTGTGGTGGAAAGTAGTCTTTTGGATGGCTGATGGGTGGGCAGTGCAAGGTGATGAGGTTAGAGCAGGGGGCGTGGCTGATGGTGAAATGTGTATTATTTAAAATGGTTCTTAATGTGCTATGGGTGGTGTATCATGGGTAATACATCTTTGTTGTATGTTGTTGATACAAGGTTTGAGAGACTCCTGGACTGTGTAACAAAGTTTTGCAACAGGATTTTTCAGGTTTCTGGGGACGTCAGAAAGAAAACCAATCAAACAGGTTCATGTGAAACAGGACCTTTAATGCCCCATTGTTTTCTGTTATATTGGCAGGGCTGAATGCAAACCCAGGTGTGCTACATCAGGAATCCGTAGTCTTGTGATCACAAGAATAAACGCAAATTCAACCAGTCCATGTAATTTTTGTTTAAAATGGCTAAACTCACAGAATGCTTGCCAGTTTTATCAACCATTACAATGTTGCGCATAAAAACAATCCAGTGCAGCTTGTCTTCTCAGGCACCACTTTACCCCCAGGCTGTGTGTCCCTATGACCAGCTAATGCCTAAAATTAAGATTTTTTTGGCAGCATTTTGGCAGCAGTGCAAGAAGCACTAAAGTTAGATTATGGACTCCATTCAGAAGAAAACCAAGTTACAGAAGCCTTACTTAGCTAGCTAACTGCAGGCTATGAGCCCACAGAAAGCCCATAAACAGGACATTCTTAAGATCCAAGAAATCCAAATTCTCACTTTCACTGGAACATATTACATACCACAATTCTTTAAACAGTGTGTGTGTGTGTGTGTGTATATATATATATATATATATATATATATATGTATATATAATATATATATATATATATATATATATATATATATATATGTATATATATATATATATATATATATATATATATATATATATATATATATATATATATGTATATATATATATATATATATATATATATATATATGTATATATATATATATATATATATATATATATATATATATATATATATATATACACACATTAGTAATTAATAGTAATTATTAATAATATCACTATGTAACACAAAATATACTCGATTGCAGATTTTTTGGGTCCTCTTAAGCCAAAATAATCACAATCACAGGGGATGATCCCCTGCTGCTGGTCAGGTTTGTTCTGGTTTATACCTCCTCTGGGTAGGGCTGTGAAGGAGCAGGAGAGAGACAAAGCATTGTTCTCCATCTCCAGGCTGAGGTGAGGCTGAGCCACCACCTTCAGTAACTACATCACTAACTAAACAATTAACCAACTACCTCACTAACAGACTAAAAACAAGCAGTGTGTGAGAAGTACTAACTGGCTGTCTGTATTTTGGTAGTGTGTCAGTGGTGTCAGGATCATCCTTACCCTGCAGCTAGACTGACTAAACTAACCAGCAGACTAACTCACCATCTAACTGACTGATCGGTTTACTGACTGAGTGGCTGTCTGCCTGTTTGTGTATCCACAGTGTGTCAGAGCTGCTGGACCTGTATGAGGAGGACCCTGAGGAAATCCTCTTAAATCTTGGTTTTGGTCGCGAAGAACCCGATCTAGCCTCAAAGGTTCCCTCCAGGTTCTTCAACAACTCCTCCTTAGCGCGAGGCATTGACATCAAGGTACTGACAACAGTAGTGTGATAACACTGGAAACAAACTCTAAATGAAAACAAATGTGGAATGTTTTTAACGCTGATTGAACTACTGGTGACCGCAGCACAAACACCAGTATACTCCTTGTGACTCTGACTCACCCAGAACACACCTAGCTAATGCTAGAAGGGAAATGACAATGTTAACATGCTGATGTTGATCAGGTAAAATGTTTACTGTGATCACAGTCTTGGGATATTAGCATGTTAACATTTGCTAAGTACACAAGGGACAGCTGAGGTTGAATTAGTTTTGCAAGTATTTGGTCACAATTTTATGCCAGTCCATCAAGTAGATGTTTAGATATTAACTGGATAAGTGGAAACTTTGACCTGCACATGACACTACAGGAAAAGTCAGTGCATCATTAAAGTCATTAGGATTCATCTTCTCTGAAACAAGAATGTCTGCATGAAAGTTTATGGCGATCCGTTCTTAAGATATTTCATTCTGGACCAAAGTGATGATCTGCTGCAAAGAAACTCCCTTCAAAAATGTGTGCCTTCAGTTTTGCATAGCTGTGATTTATTTTTCATGTTTTTCCATGTACCATTAATCACTAATACTGTTTTATAATGACAACTCTTCCTGTGGTTCATCTGCAGGTCTACCTGGGAGCTCAGCTGCAACGCATGGAACTGGAAAACCCCAATTACGCTCTGACTAGTATGTACCTCTATACTGTCTACAGCACTCCTTCATTTCTTCTATTGCTTTTGACTGTACTCTACTCTCTATAACCTCAACTGCGTGTTCTACTGTAGTCAGTCTCAGAAGGGTAACAACACCCGAACACCTCAGTACTGCAGATGGAGGGTTAGCCATGCAAGTGATGAGAAGCTCAGAGGTTCACATCCTGAAACTGTAGACAGAGGAGGTGAAGCTCAAAGACTCTGTGTGTGTGTGTGTGTGTGTGTGTGTGTGTGTGTCCTGTTCCAAGTATTATTATGGTGTTTTGTGGGGTCCTTCAGCTCTTTTAGCTGTTCTGCCAACTGCCTGGACAACACTGCCAGCAAGGACAAAGAACTGTTTGTCCCAGACACACACACACACACACATACACACATACATACAGACCTGCTCCGCTAACATCCTGGCCCCTTTTTGTTTTCAAACTCGTGTTTGTGTGAAGATACTGGCTCTCAAAAAACACGTACACACATAGACACGGCTGATTCTCTTCTGCTTGACATTTTAACGGTCTTGTTGCTGTAAAAAATGCTTAACCAAAGATCCTCTGTGTGTGAGAAGATGAATCACTCCATAGCTGAAAGTTCAATTTTACACTTCAACAACTGACCAGTTTGAAACCGGACCCAGTTTGTTTGAGGTAAACGAGACAGTTAATGAGTTTTGTTTAGCGGAGCGGTCTAAACATTGCACTTCAGTATGGACTGGAATTTGTATCTCTGCTCTTTGGTCTGGTCTGTGTTTAATGTTGTTCGGTGCAGCAGATTTACATTTAGTCTTACTGACTTTGTGTGGGCGGCCCATTTAGTAGTTTGTTCCATTTATGGTTTTGTCTCTTAAGTAATTGGTGCTCTTCCTGGCTGTAGTAAATGCATGTAAAAAGTGGCAGTCCTGATCATTTCACACAGCTTACTACCAAGTGTACATTCACTGTTTTTATGGTGAAAAATTATAAGAGCTCAGTACGATGATGCAGCTTATTTAAATTATTAAAATGATGTTCTTTACAAATGAGCAAGGGTGGGAATCACCAGAGGCTCATGATACGATATTATCATGACACTGAAGTCACGATACCATGTTATTGCGATTAAAAAAAATCTTTTGTGATAACATATACTGCAACTTATTAACTTCTTTCAACTGCAGATTATGTCCCCAAAGGAAAACTTTGTCAACATCAGTTTTATGTCTGTTCATATCACTGTTTTGACCAACTTTCTATCGATCCTGCTGACTGTTACCTTTGCTGACTTCACAAGAAAAAAAGAATTTATATATAAAATATTGCCACGGGAAATATCACGATACTATGTATCGATTCTTTTCCCCCACCCTTACAAACCAGATAATTTTTACATTGTTGGTCAAGAATCTGATTTATAAACACACATTAATTCACCAATTGTTCACCAAACTATGTAATATATAATATATACTTTACGAATAGTATAATTTGGAGCCATCATCTTGTTACACAATAATAATCTCATGTCATCTAAATGGTGTAACTAACCAAATAAGTCTCCACTGTGACGAAGAATGAAGAAATAATATTTTTAAACACAATGACAGCTGTTATATCATATTGTTATGCACTATGGATAAAACAAAAATATCAACACATACCGACCAGTCACTAATAACTGTAGCCAATGACCAGCTGATATATATTGGTTGATGTTTGTCGGACTGCCACAGATGAACATCTCATATTCTCCTACAGCAATGGCACACTGTGCGTATATTGTAAAACAGGTCAGACATTTCATAGAATGAAGGGGCAGGTTGATCACAAGTAGCAGATTTCAATCTACACAATGCAACACATTCCTTTTTCTGTTGTAGAGAGAAACTTAAAAGACAAAACAATGGAGTAGGAGCACTTTGCTGAAAGGTCAGTAGCCTGCGTGCAGACTTGTTCTGTTGAACAGCCACATTAAAGTCTTATTAATTTATTGTATGATGTCACTATGAGTGACTGTCACTTGTAAACAAACTAATCAGTATTTCCATTTGTTCGGGATTGAGCTTCCTTTTCAATCTGGTGGTCAAATGTCACCAGAGGTATTAACCTGGATGTTTGATTTCTAAAACAAACCTGACGCAGTACATTGTGGACACTAAGCGTCGGCGTGGTAGCTCATACATATTGTTTCCATCTGCTTATCTCAGGATCATGGCCTAATTTTCTCGTTATCTACAACTCAAAGAGTCACAAGCTGTTTGGTGGCACGCATACTGAAGCTCAATGAGCTGAGTCAGGAGAAGAAAAGAGGGCCTACCCAGTGCACATAAAAATGTATTTGCCTGTGTGGTTCAGTTTCGTGGTGTGAAAGCAAGGCAGAGCAATCACAGGATGGTGTTGTTGTCACAGATTCATATTATTTCAGAAAAACAGCTTTTCACGACACCCCGCCACTGTTGTGTATGTGGTGTGTTGTGACGGCTCTGTGCAGATGACCACGATGAGCAGAGCAGAGTGGGGCTTTGTCAAAAGTTCAAATTTGTTGAAATTTGACCTGAGCTGCATTGACCTTTGTGGCCACAGCTAGTCATTGTTGAACACTGCTTTCACTGAAAGATGGACGACAAACGAATTACTTGTTTTTCTGGATTTCCACCACTGTACATTAACAAGTTGGCCTCTTCTCATCCCCAACAAAAAAGACTGCTAGCAACGATAGCATTGTAGCTAACATGGTCCAGTTTAGTACTGCCCTGACCAACATGCACCAGGCAGAACAAGACCTTTGTTTCTCCGTGTGATTGTGAATGCCAAGAGGTAGATACAGGACAAAAAGAGATGTGTTGTACAGCAATATTGCATGGGAGAATGTGGCTGTACTACATCTGACCACACGTGAGGGCAAAAGTGTTTAAAGTTGTTCCACACACCTGGCCAGTCGCTGCGTAAAGTGGGTGTGAATGTCAGATTATCAGTTTCAGAAACTTGCAGAAATTGTTGGATGCAGCCCCTCCACCCTTTCATTTCCAACATTGAAAAGGTTTGGGGTGAGTTTTTTTTTTTTTTTTTAACGCTGGTCAAAAAACTGACGAGTACTTAATTTTGAAGTATACGGATTACTATACTGCATTCATGTGGTGTCGGAATAATTGAAAAAAAAAATAGTTTCCAACTGGGGAAACTTCCCTTGAAGGCAACCTCAGGTCTGAATAAGGTTATTCAAAACTCAGGTCTGAATAACTCGGAAAGTCTGCAGAAATTTTGGTACTTGACTTGCTGAGGTGATGTCACATTGCGCAGAAACATGGCAGAAGTAAATGCTTTTCAGTTATTCATGTATTGCATATACATTTTTTTTGTGCACATGTAATTGGTAATATGGTAACCGGTTAAAACCGTTAATGTATCTCTATTAGCAGTATTTTAGTGGTTTTCGGGAATTTAACCAACTGGTGCAGCAACAAATCTGGGGCAAAATCATCATACACGACAACCCATCACCCAGACTCGATATAAAAACGTCCATATTGTTTCCACATTCCAACTTAAAGCTCATAAACAAACCGAAGCTAGAAGAACGATTTTCCAACCTGGGAAATGGGACCATTGGAGGAGTATGTTGATGCAGCATAAGACTTAACACTTAACACAGTCGTGGAGTCCGATGTAGTAAATGTTTTGCTTTAAACTAACTGTTAAATAACTTAACAAAAAGCTGCAGTAGCTGAACTGGATCTGTTTTTTTGCTTATTTAACAGTCGCTGGTCTGTCTGTGGTTCCTGGAAGCCTTTATCTTTTCCAGAACATTCTCATACTGTTCCATCGGTTCCCTGGATCCCAGACGTGTGTGTGTGTGTGTGTGTGTGTGTGTGTGTGTGTGTGTGTGGTGTTGTTGTTGTTTGTTATGTAAGCTCTGTTCTCACCATCAGAAAGAATCTCTTGGGATGAAGAGAGAAAAGAGAGGGAGTTCGTGTCGTTTTTTTCGCTTATTCCTCACTTCCTGTTTTAGGATCCTCAGAATAAGCATTAGTGCGGAGTCAGCAGTCAGCAGGAAACAGACTCACACACAATATTACTATCATCACACACAGCTGCTGTAATAAGAGGTTCATGTTCTGTAGTCATGTCTAGCTCTGGCCCTTCCTGTGTTGTAATACTACTTGTGCCTCAGTATGCGATAGTGAGTTACTGTAGCATCCAGTTTTCGCTGCCACGCGGGCTTGTCAATCAATGCTGCTCTCACTCCCTTCTTCATTCCTCGACCTCTCATTCCTCCACTACCTCTACTTTTTCTACTACTTCTACTTTTTCTCCTGCCTTCACTTGAACTTCCCTGTCTCTGACTGGGCAGACTGGGTGTGAAATCTGTAAGCAGAATCACTTAGATAGTGGCCTGGCTGAAAAGGAGGAAGAGGAGGTGAAAAGATGCCTCCTATTTGTTTGGAGCATGTGGCCAGGAATTACACATTGTACCTTTTTTTTAAAACTGTGATGATATCCAGGCCAGGTCTGCAGTTACAAGGAATGTCCTTTTTTCCTATGATTTCTGGATTTTGCAAAGTAGCCCAGAGATGACGTGTGATATGTCAAAGTTTAAGTCATACTGAATCTAAAAATATATGTATCATGTCTGTGTTCATATTTATGACTGAGAAGGAGGATTGCTGGCGTAAATTGTGGCAGGTTTAAAGCATTTAAAGTACCTTAATAACCTCCATGACCTGTGTGTCACAGTTACTGTGTTGATATATAATAACTATGTTCCTATTGTTTTCACAACACCGTCATGCACCTTACCTCACACTGTATCTTTGCATCATCTCCTTCTCTCTATAGTTTGAAAACCTTTTTAGATTTTAGTGAGCTTGTTTTAGAGATGGTTTCAGCTTAGTTGTATGTAGATGTGCTGTCAAAATACATTTTTAAATATCTTTCTAGCTCTAGTTTTCATTACAACTGTACTTTACTTTAAAGATGCGCTGATTCCTGATAGTCTGGCGGATGCATACTATGTGTTCGCAATATCCAAGGTTTACTTCAGGCAGGGATCTTTTGTTGCATGTGATTCATCCTCTTTCCCCATGTTGCCTGTCTGTCCGTTTAAAATGAAAAATGTGACGCTTTTAATTCACCTTGGACTTTTCATTGTTGATGGCATTAGTGTTTACAAAAGTTCACTATAGTACTACTGCAAGTGTGAACTCACTACGTTTCTCTCCAGAGAAGAAATTTCAGTCCTTAATTTAAGATTAAATAATGAGAATCACTCCAGTTTTTGCATGACAACAAAATGCAACTGAATGTCCCCAGTTAAATTTGTGGGCAGACCACACCAAGTCTTGTTGGTTTAGTGTGGTCTGGTTTAGGAGTTAGATGTCATAATTGGGTCAGAGTTGAGAGAATTAGAGGGAGCAGTCCTGTGCTGTATTTCAGGTGATGACATCAGAGCGATTTATAGGGCGTTTACAGAGGGACAGACGAAAGACAGGTCTGTGTTTCATAACAGACTGACAAGTATTTAGACAGTGAGGGACGGAGAGATAGAGGAGAGGAGGGGTGGAGAGACAAGTGAGGAAGGAAGGAATGTGTGCAAGTCATCATCCTGTTACAGACAAGACTGACAGCTCGACTTACACAACCACAAAAGAAGAAGAAAGAAGGAGGGAGGAGTGGCTCTGACGTCTGTGTCCAGTCCCAACACGAATCTTTTTGCTAATCTGTCTTTTGCTGCAGATAGTTATTGAATCCCAAACTCTTTATCAGCCAATGGGACATCTGGTGTTTCATCTGTTTCCAGTAATTCAGTGGTGATCTAACTTTTTCTGGCTACATCTGAAGTCACTCCCTTGTTCACTTGTATAATAAACAGTCAAAAGTCCCTAATTCCCTAACAAATTTGCAATAAATCAGTTACCAAAAGCAACTGACATGCAAGGAACCAAGAGCTTTCAAACCCCCTCGGTACTGGGGCCCCTGGGACGTTACCCAGTTGATAATTCAGCCATGGCTACATCCATGAGAAAGTGTGGATGAGATAGAGGAGACTTACAAAAATAACTTTTAAATGACCATATGTCTTTGATCTTTTTGAAAAGTGTACCCTGTGTTCCAGCTCCAGAGCTTTTGCTGTGGTGGCTTCTTGAGCAGCTATAATCAATATTTTTACATGCATCAAATGATGATGTGAAAATAATGAGAAAGGGGTTGTGCGTAGTGATAAACTTACAGGGAAGCTATTTCAGTGTTTTGGTTGGCTCTAACTGCTATCATAGTGTCATTTCTAGACACCTAATCAGCACCAAACAGCAGACAGACAAAGTTTGCTACTAGTAGGTGAATATAGCGGAGCATTAAACAGCTTAAAAGGAAGATATTTTCCTCAGGAATGGGAATAGAGGGAGGGCAGAAATTACTCCAAACGGATGATAATTTCGCTCTGTAACTGCTGGATGTGTGAATAAGGTACTTGTTACTGCTAACAAGTTTGACATATCAACTTAAAAGGTTACGATATGTCAGTGTTGTTTCAGCTGACCCCCTTAGTGGCGAAAAAATCTTATCATTATTGCAGGTGAGAACAGAACAGAGAGAACAGCCTCCTTTGAGATTGGCTCCGTAAAGCACTTTTTAACTGTTTTTTTTGTTTTGTTTCTGTCACTCTCAGGTCGTTTCCGTCAGATCGAGGTCTTGACTACAGTAGCAAATGAGTTCTTTGAGCTCTACAGTCAGGTTTCTGGCCAGCCTGTCCAACGTATCAGCACCAGGGAACAAGGTAACCATGGCAAGCACACGAAGTCCACCGAAGGACAGTTTCCTATAGTCTAGATTTTAAGAGATGCAGAGCACCACAAGCAGACTGATTTACACTGATTTTTGACTGTTATATAGGAAAATAAAACTTAAGGATAGGTAGCCAAATAAATCAACAAACTAAATAAAACAAGTATAACAGGCAAAGAATGGGACTTTGCTTTAATCATGTGATGACTTTCCAAGAGTTGAGTAGTTGATTGATGATCATTGTCATTTAGTCTTGAAAATCAATGTCCATATGAATATTTGTCATATTTATTCGGCATCCTTCTTAATTGTAGTCAGTTTAAAATCGGGACGTTGCACTTTACTATCACCTTATGAGATGATGATATACGTTTTAGCTGCATATTTTTGTTAAATCCAAGTTTGAGCGTGCCTGAGCACGTTTAACCACCAAAGTGCAGTTCGTTTGACCAGTGTGATCACCTGGGCACGGTACACTGAACAGTGCCCAAGAGAGCGCTTTTTCCCCCATAAAAGAGTGATGACATAAACGTGCTCGGATCGTTAGCGTACTGTGAGCGCAGGCCAGCGGGGAAGTGGCGAGGGGGGACAATTGTGCTCGGGCATGGTACAAGGTAACCGGGCCCAGTCTGAGTGTGCCTTTAGTCAAACGTAAGCCAGCTGCTTCCAGATCCAATCTTATTTAACTGACTGAAGAGTCTCCTATTTGTTTTTGAACGCAAACATGTAGAAATGTCTTATTTTAAACTTTTTATTTTTTATTATTTTTACAAAAACAAATCATAGGTGACAAGAAAGAAAAATTAAAAAAAGAAGAGGCAGAGTTGATGCTGAAGCTCATGATTTTCCTTCGAAGTCACAGGTTCTTATGATCTGTGGCTTTAGCTCAGCCAAAGCCAAGGTATTTTTAAGGGAGGTGTGGTCCTTTAATCATTCAAGAGTCCAGTGTGTTGGCCTTTGTACAGAAAGAAATAGAACAAAGCTCTCCAAGCAAATATGAAGTAACAAAATCAATTAATATTCAAGTAAGATGTACAGTTTTTCCAGTATTTTTCAAATTTTTTAGCTCCTTATTCAGCTGTTTCCTGGTTATTGCTTTTTTACTACTTCCTAGTATTTGTAATAGATATGTATCCTGCTTTTCAGCCCACTGGGCAAGTTTCCCAAATACTTAACACGAAAATGAAAATCAAGCCCAGAGTTAATGATTAATGTGATCTCTGTTAGCACATCTACCCAGTAAGAAGAGATATTAGGACACGCCCAAACAATATGAAAATTACCAACATGTTCCTACACATTTTACAGCTTTGAACATGTTCAGGTTTTAACTTTTTATTTTAGGAGTTTTAAAGAACCTTAAAATGTTTTTCCGGGTAAATTCCCTCCACAGATCTGAGCTTCAGGTGGTAATCTGTGTCTTTTATGTTTAACCAGTCATCTTCAGTTAATTTTGTGTTTGCTTCTTTTTCCCACTTTGATTTAACATACATTGTTGAAAGACCTCTTTCCATTTGTAAACAATACATTCTGAAAATCAAATTTCTGCTAATATTACTTTTATTTTGCCTCGATGAATATCTTTTTCAGACCCATTCCTTTATGTCCAGTACTTTTAATATAGATATCTGAAGAAATAATTTTTCTCTAAATTATTAGTCTCAGTGAGCTGTTAATCTAAACCTTTGTTGGAAGATATTTTACAATAAGAAGTAATGCCGATATTTGTCCATATTAAATCTAATCTAAATCTAATTCAGCTGTTATAAATTCTGTGTTATATGCCTCCTGATGTAATATCCGTGCATTGGTTTTAAATTCTGGGTCAGGTTCAGTTCTTTATGCCAGATGTTTAGAGGCACTGTAGTCCAGTTAGTCACTTTGTGTAAGTATTTCTTTTGTAGTGGTATGCTTATTTGACAATGTCACACAAACAAACCGGATGGTGTAGCTATGCTGCTCTGTAATAGTCTTCCAAACAGGGTAAAGCACTTCCACCTTTGTCCTTGAACAGGTGATGTCTGAAATCTAGTCCTGGATTTTTTTGTCAATTTGTCAGTCAGCCAGTGACAATCTAGTGACAGTTTGTGTTTCATAAAGTCCATCTTGTTTTAAATTCAATTTTATTTATATAGCGCCAAGATGCTGTCTTAAAAACGTTAGTTGACAAATAAATCTACATTTAAATCATAGTGTTTTTTATTCTGATCTGTTCGTCTCGTATCTCTCTCAGGGGGAGAAGGAGGAGAAGGAGGGGGAGGTGACCAGTCTCCTACTGTGAAGAGGAGCAACTCGGCTCGTAATGCGGTCAAACTCCTAAAGAAAACACTCAGCAAACGCAACCTGCATGGGTCCACCACAGAGTCGCCTGAAGCACAAACACCTGAGCAACAGACACACCTGAACGGACACGCCCCCTCTGTACACACAAACACCAACGGTCAAGCACACACCACTCCAGAAAAAGACGGCTGCAGTACTGACTCCGACCACCAGAAACCCATCCGCAAGAAAGACAGTTGTTCACTGGCGACGGTTACAGAGGAAACCAACGGGGATGGAGAGACAGACTACAGGTACAACATAGAAAAAGTTAGCTGATTAGTTTAAGTCCTTATATAGGCAAATCCCACGCCTTGGCAGCCATCTTGGTAATGCCTCCAGGCAGTTATTTCGGACTAACAAGATCAGACCCCTTAATGAATGGGAAGAGAGCTAGGACTGCACTTGGTCACCCGGAAGTAAAAACTGCATGTATATAATCACCTGAAAAAATCTTAAAAAAAAAAAAAAATGCGCTGAAATTTCTTTTTGATTTTAAGCAACAATAAGTGTTTTCCCCCTCTACTACGCATGCGCAAGGTTCCGCAACACTAACTTAATTTACGTCTCTATCCAGAGTGCCAGTGAGATGACGCCATGAGCTCATCCCACCAGAGCGCCTGAAGAAATGCTTTGCTAACTGATGTTATGGATACAGTTTGCATATTTATAGAAGGTTGAACAGATATTGCAGTACTGCATGTCAAATCTGGTGCCTTTTCACACAGTATTTTGGCAGAAAATTAGTGCATCTAATCTGGTCACACAACCGCTGCAAACCTCAACAGTGGAACCAAACGATTGGCTTAATATGTTTCCCGGCTTAGCTGTTTAAAAGCAGATGATTTGCTTTCTTGCAAGACAGGTGGGATATGTGAATACAACCAGCATCTTTGGCGTTATGGGCTTTTTCCATAGAAATCAATTCAGGATTCTTTAGGGGCGTCTCTTTCTAAATCTATATCCGTGATTTTGTCGAAAGCGTCACAAGATAAATCCGAGGGGTCGCAAGATGATAAATGGGAAGAAAGAAAGAAGAAAAAAAAGCTAATTGTAATACACAAAATTGTTTTTTGTTTTTTTACTTTTTTCGTGAAATACTGGCTCATTTGACCGCTTTGGGCCTAAAATATATTTAAATGAAACCATCTTAGAAGTTTTTGGTGGAACTGCAAACACATCATATACATCTGAAACTGACAAGGGGGGCAAACTGGACAAGGTTGTAAAAAGGTTAGAAACCACTGGTTTAATTTTTAACATACTGAATTTTATGGTCTTATCCTATGATTTTTGATGAAATCTTAGTAAAGTAATTAGTAACTAGCTTGCTATCAACAAAGGTAGTAAAGTAAATGTACTGGATTAGAAATATGAAGTAGCATACAATGGAAATACTCAGTTTCTTGTGTCAGTGTTCAATTAGACTAAACTCTGCACAACTCTGCAGGCGCGTCACTTCGTGAACAGAAGTGAAGTTTTGTCTCACCCCCCTCCTCATAGAAATGAATGGGAAGTGAATTTTGATCTAAATGTGCTTTAACATCTCACCTCCCATCAGCCCTGGAGAGGACAGCAGCAGAGGACCAGCAGCCAACGGAGAGAATCAACCAGAGTCAGCTGACTTGCAGTCACCCAATCAGAGAACAAAGGAGGAAACATTGGTGGAGGAGAAGAACCTGACCTCAACCCCAGAGAAAGGTCCTTCCACCCGGGCCCCACCCCAGCTGGTCCAACTTCGCACAGAAAACACAGACTCTTTCGACATGGAGGAGGTACAGTGTTTTCCTGGGTTCTCTTGGGTTCTTCATACTTGTATTTCATAATATCATGACTCTTCCAACACAGGGTTTTCCAACCTCCACCCACACAGAGGAGGTGTAATGTTCTCCTGGGTCACAACGTTGTAACTGATCATTTAAATCACCTTCCACATTGGAGAGTTTGTTGTGTTCTCCTGTGTTGATCAAGGCATCTCACCACCTCATGTTAACTACATTACCCTTATGTGTGCTGTTCATGTACTTGGCCGGCTAAACTCTAACAGTGAAATTCATGCAAATAAAGCCAAAAGGTGTATCAGAATGTACTTCATAGGAATTTACACCATAAGTGAGACATCAGCAAAAGCAACTGAAGAGTTTATCCATTCAATCCATACTAATCTCACACTTTCATTTTGGTGTCCCAGTCCTCGAAACCTACCGGTCTGTCAGAGGAGCTGAGATGACAGCAGGTGTACTAACTGTCCTCACCAGGCCAACTGTCCAAATATTTACTTAACAGAAATAGTTTTACAGTAGACTACATGTGGAGTATGCAGGAAGAAAGATTAATTTAATTTCCCCGCCCACCATAGCGTGCTAGGGAAATACACCTGTATTCAAACCAGGAAGCTCACAATGAAAATTATGATGATCATTATGTGTACAGTTCACAACATATAAACAGCAGGACATTGGTGTGATTTGAACAGCTTACTGTGAAGCTTATGCTTCGCTAGTTATACCAGAGACTCAGACTAGAAGCATGACAAATTCCTCAAAACCAGTGTGGATTGCCCTGATAAAGGTCTGCTGTTGTAGGTGAACAAGGATGTTGACCCAGTGAATCTGCATAAATCATTAATGTTTATAGACTGACCTGTTAGTGAAAGGTCTAAGGTTCTTTTTTTGAGTGAAGGTGCTAACCCTCAGCAGCTCTTTGTTTCTTTTTTTTTTAAAATTCAGTCTGTTGTTTGCCCTTCAGATTCAGAGTAACGAAGATGAGGTTCTGCCAAACAGAACTTCCAGAGCCACTGGTGGTGAGTTCACCTTAACTCTGATATATATAAATATAACTATATTTACATTTACTCACCAACTAACTAATGTTTGTGTATTCATTATAATTTCAGATAATAATACAGGCTACTATAGCTTTCCATTAGTAGCCTAATATTAATTCCAGTTGGACAAAACAGCAGTTTCATTATTGTGGGTTGTTTTCAGTCATTAAATTATTGTGCAAGAAAAATGCTCTACATGGTGGTTAGTTTCTCATTTGTTTATGCAAAGTACAGGTGAGCGTCACGTAGTGCCCAGACAACCTGATCTGAAGAGGGCAGAGGAGAGTCCCGGTGGCGCAAAGAGTAACATATAAAAGTGACGATACCGGTGAATACCGATGTTCTGTCGATTTATGCTACCTATCGAGATGTGCTACTTAGCGGTTCTGCGCATGCACCACCCACAAGCGTGGTCTGTTTCCACGGCCATAAATCTGTGCAACCTTGCTGTTGGGCATTACGTCGAGACAGTGGCTAATCATCAACAATATCCAAATATAATAATTATTAGTCTATCAGAGTACGCTACTCCTGAACTCTTAAATAAAGATGCTATAATATATTATTTCAACATGTTCCCCATCTCATTACAGTAGGCCTACACATGGAGTGAGTAGTGGTGCAAAATTAAATTATTCTGTAGTGGGAGCATTATTTGATAAGGGATAATAGTCTATCAGAATATGCTACCCCTGAAATTATTAGTTATAATCTTAAAACAGAAGACGTCATAATACTTGGAGAGTTATACATTAATGGGATTGGAAATGGGAACACATAAGGTAACATTTTTTGATAGGGTAGAGTGACTCGATAGACTCTGCTATCGATTTTCGACAAGGCAGCATATATCGTTAGAACACCGGCACACTTCAAGCACAAACGGCTTTTATACTGTGAGAAATAACAGGAAGTCATCTCTACCATTAGTGCTAATGTTAGCTTCATAGTGGAAGCGCGCAGTCTAACCAACGCAGCAGCTGGTTTATTAATCCTGCTCCAGGTGCATGTGAAAAATACAGCGGCTGTGGATGAGAGGAGAGGTGACTGCTGGAAGTCAAGTCGTCGTATTTAAGTTTATATATATAATTTGAGAGTATAAATCTGATCTGTCACTTAGAGTTTATATATGCAGCCTGTTTCTGTATGCAATAAACATGTTTCCTGTGTCTCAGTGCACGCTGATCCCAGTGAGGACAGACTGTATGCTTTATGCTCAGTATAAATGATTGTACTCTGCCACCAGCTGGACAGACGGGTGCTGCAGGAGTAATCATAATGTGTCGTTGTCTGGTGTGTCTCTCTCACAGACCTGTTAAGGACAGTCAGCCAGCAGTCAGACAGCAGTGGTTTTGCTGAGGAGCCCTCCGTTGACTCCAACAGCAACCTCAAGGTCTGTTTGTGTGTTTTGTTCGAAGTCTTGCTATCTGAATCTCAACTTTGACCTTTAAGTTATTTAAACGGATACATAACGATTTCACTCAGAGCACATATGAACTAGAAGAAACCAGCAGTCTGGAACGTTTAAAATAAAATCATACACATCAGAAGGAAAATAATAATAGAATTTTAATTTGAAAACACAAGAAGTCAATTACTCATTAACAGTAGTTTTCAGGTATATTAATCTAATCTATGCTACTTTATTTTTCTACTGTATTAGGACTTTTACCTGTATTTGTACTTTTTTCTTAATATGAGCTTCTGAGTACTTCTTTCACCACTGGTAATTAATTATCAATTATTATTAATTTGTTGTAATTAGATACAGGAGAGTAGTGACAGCTGTGACAGCGAGACCACTGTGACATCACACCCTTCGGTAGATGTGGCCACGCCCCTTGCAATGGACCAACCAGTGTTTGATCTGACAGATGGCAGAGAGGAAGAGGCGGGGCCTGGTGGTGCTGCTGAGGCTCATGGGAGGAGTAGTTCCAAGGAAGAAGACGAGCATGATGAGAGTTCAGAGCAGGTTCCACAGTACACAGCCCACCAGCTCCCCAGGAACAGACCAATGGAAACGCAGCCGGATGAGACCCAGGACGAGGAGCGAGTTGAGGATGAGGACCGGACTGATCCCGAACCAGAACCGGAGTTTACCCAGAGTATGTCTGCTACAGAACAGGAACCACAACCGGAGTTAGAACACAGCCAGAGCCAGTCTGCTTCAGAACAAGAACAACAACACACTCAGAACCAGAGCGAGACCGCCGCAGACACAGAACCACCAACAGAGGGAGTGGGTGCTGAGGACAAGGCCCAAAAAGAGCATACACTCGTGGATGATTCTGGTTCCCTTTTTCCTCCAGCTCCGTCCTCTCCAGTTCTCAGTGCTCTGAACAGAGCCAAACAGAACCAGCTGAGCCGATCAGGGCAGCAGGTAGACCCCCAGTCTGGCGATACGCCCCTAACCCCAGCAAGAGGACGAGGAAGAGGCATTACCCCCATGCAGAGGTCCTCCTCTTTGCCCTCCTCGCTCCTCTCTCCCTCCACGGTCGTGTCCTCTGTCAGGATCCAGTTTGGCCGAGGCCAAGCATCCTGCACCAAGCCCAGGTACTCCTTCAAATACACCCCGGAGGCCAGAGAGGAGAAGGAAGAGGAGGGGGAGAAGGAGGAGGAGGAGGAAAGACAAACCAATTGTCTATCTACTCTGATCATAAACCCTGCCTCCTCGTCTGACTCTAGCAAGCAACCACCAAGGCTTCCCACAGAAGCTCCCATCCCTCCTAAACCCATCCCACGCTACCTGATGCCGTCATCCTGTTCCCTGCATAGCTCTAGCCCTCCTCCCAGAGCCCAGAGCGTTCCTGATCTGTCCTCCAATCAGCAGCAGCCTGGCCAGTTCCAACAGAACATAACTGCCAACGAAAACCAGCAAAGTTGGAATCCAGGGCAGACGATGTTCCCTTATCCTAATCCTAACCCCACAGCTCAGTATTTAAACCCAAGCCCCAATCCTAGTCCTAGCCTCAACCCCAGCCCATATCCCTTCACTGTGAACCCTCCTCTGCAGTACCCCATCCCTCTCCAGCCTTACGCCAGTCTTCCTAACCTCCTTCACCACCATAGCCCATCCTTTTCCCACCATTCTAGTCTAACCAATCTCCACCAACCTGTAACTCCCCCAATGCCCCAGCACGGCAGCCTCTCTAACTTGCATCAGCCCCCGACCTCCACGACTCCTCACCACGTCAGTCTGGGCAACATGCATCCGGGAACTCCATTAATGCAGCACCCGGGCTACAATCATCCATACAGTCATCAGTCACCTTTCCATGCCCTTTCCCACGGCTCACAGTTTGCCTCGCCATACCTCGGCTATCACGGGTACAACATGAACCCACACCTGGCGTTCCCGCACCCCGTCGCCCAGTATCCTCCATTGACCCCAGAACACAGCCTCCGCCCAGGGCTCACTCCTCCTGCTCCAGGCTTCCTCCAAGGCCTCGCCTCAACCCACAGCCCAGGTCACAACCTCCACCCAGGACTCGGTTCTCCATCCAGCACTGAGATGCAGCTGAGGAGAGTTCTGCATGACATCAGAGGAACAGTCCAGAGTCTGAGCCAGGTTAGTCCTCTTCAGTCCCAGTCTCTTAACCTCTTTTTAGTTAAGCTCTAGTTACTTTAGCTTTTGTCTGTTGTGGTTGTAGTCCTACTCCCTTTGAATGAAAACTACGGTGTATTACACATATTTTTGTAGCTCATGCCATACAAAATAGGTCCTATTGCACAACAAGTATCAGGGGTTAGACAATCAGACATGTTGTAGACAAGCCAACAGTTTTGCCAAATTTGAAACCACTGTATTTGGAGGTAAAATTGAAAGTGAACATGTCTGCTATATTGTTAATAATCTTTCACTGGGACCTGTAACTTCCTGCAGTTTACACTGGTTGCCAGGAACAGGTCTGGACCAAACAGTTTGGGACATATCCCTGTGAAATTTGTTGTTTTTACACTTAGAGTTTTGTATAGATTAAACAAAGGAGATATGATATGGTAACTGATGAGCTTTTGAGGTGCTGGTAGAAGGATTTTGTAACCTTTTAAAAGAGCCAGGCAAGCTTTTTCCCCTGTTTTTAGTCTTTATGCTAAGCTAAGTTAGCATTTCAGACAGTAGCCTCAAATTTAGCATACCTCCAACAGAGGGGTTTCAGTCTTCTCATCTAACTTGGCAAGAAAGCGTATTTCCTTAAACGTCCTAAATGACTTTTCCTTTAAGCTAATGGTGAATGTTTACAACACCGACGGTTTGGGTTGTAACTTTCCGCTCGCTTTTGTTTTCTCTTACAAATAAATGTGACTAGCCTGAGGTTTGTTTAAAGTCTGTATGGCCATCTGACTGCTTAAATTTGTTGCCCCATTAGACCTGCTTATATTGACCGATTTATGTTGTTGCTGCTCTCCGAGAGCGTTCTGTATGGGTTGCACATTATTCCATCCTGCTTGAGATCTAGTCTCTTTAGTTTGGGTGTTTTTAGTCACATTTTCAGGCCTCTAGTTTCATGGATGTAAAACTGGCACTAACAGCCTGTAACGCTGTGAACGCAAAGTAGTGCGATTGATTAGCTGTTTCCTGCTCACTCCTGAAACCCCTCTTCACTATCACTTCCTGTAGTCCGGTGAATGGTTTTGACTAGGTTAGCTTTAACTTATCCTATTGTCAGCTTGTTGTGTTCCAGTTCCTGTCCTGACATCACTCTCCTCTCCATCTAGAACCGAGCCGACACTCCTGACGGGTTCACTGAGCACAGAGCAGCTCTGCCCAGTCACCAGGTACTGTCATCCCTCATCATGTCTTCAGTTTCCATCTGATGCCTGCCTTCTTGTTGTGCTTTTCCTGCATGGGAAGTGAATTGGTGAAGATCTAGTGGCAATAAATCCTGCAATTAAAGTTTATTTAAATCTCACCATATAGAGCTTTTACATGACTTCCATGACACAAACACTAAACTAAAGTTCCCTTTGAAGGCAGGAATGTCCTCTGACTGGGTCACTAAGGTGATAACATGTGAAGACTGTGTGCCCCGTCTTTACTTATTTCTTATCCTTGTGTATTCAGAGTATACTAAATTGACGTATTAGCTTTGCATTATCTGAAATTTACACAAGATAATTTGCAGTGTGATGTGTTGAGACTGCTTCCATCTGTGAAGCAACCGGGTCGTCATGTGTGTTTCACTTGGTTTCTCTTTTTTCAGTCTTTGGCAGAGTTTCAGCAGAAGAGGCGAAGTTTGAACTTGTTCCGCAGTCAGATGATGGACCTGGAGATGTCAATCATCCAACAGCAGGCTCTGGTCTACAAACACCTGAGCCCTACCGACAGGTGACTCATAATAACAGCAAACAGATACATGTTTCCCAGTAATCTGGACTGCAGTGAAATGTGATACTATGATAGATAACCAACCTGGTGTTTGTGTGTGTGGATGTGCAGGTTGGAGGTGGAGCAGCTTCAGTCTCTGAGGTTAGCAGTCAGAGAAGAACTGCAGGAGCTGGAGCAACAGCTGGAAGACCGACTGATGGAGCTGACACATCACACACAGTACCGGGTATATACACACACCATAGATTATATTCTCACAGCACACACACCACAGAGTATATACACACAGCAGTTAAGCTGCTGTGATAAGCCGTTTGCAACTTGCAGAGCTTACAGAGCAGCACATTGTTGGGTTTCTGTCTGAAAAACTCCCAAACTTTATGTGGTCATAGGTGAGTATTTCTAGCTGCAGCTTACATACAACACGCACACACACACACACACCATAGGGTATGTACAGTACATATATTCATATGGCTGGGCAGCAATATTTACTGCAGTAGGTTTTTAAAACCCCTTTGTGGCACTTTCTGTGATTTCTGACTAAATGGATAAACATTGTCAGTCCTGCTGTCTTCCTCAGGGTTTCCATAGAGACGGCAGTGTGGATAGTCTGTCCACCACCTCTGCACTGAGAGCCATGGAGCCGGTCAGAGCGCGCACACACACACACACACACACACACACACACACTCTGTCATAGAAAGCTAATAATGCCAAAGTTTGTTTTAATGTATGTTTTTTTCCTGTCCCTCCTCCAGATGTCAGACCTCCTCAGAGAGCAGCTCTACCTTCAATCAGAGCTCAGCTACGACGGCCACCCCCCTCCACTGTCCCCTCCTCCCGATCCTCCAGTCCAGTCCGAGAAGGAGATCACGAGCATGGACAAGGCGTGTATCGGGCTTCTATAAACATTACCCCTGTCCCTCCTTCTCGACCAAACACACAAGCTGTGGAGGAAGAGCAAGAAAGAGGAGGAGGAGGAGGAGAACAAGGAGGAGGAGGACGAGCACGACCAGAGGAGGAGGGAGCAGCAGGAGAAAAAGTAGTGGACAACCTGCAACAGCTCATCAGAGAGGTAACGGTCTGTCAGCAGTTTTACTTTGAAGTACATTTATTGGTACTTCACTGTCATGATGTAAATGTAGAGGAGAAATATTCCCAAATACATCTAATAAGAAAACTTCCATTTGTTCATCTTTCACATTGTTGTTACTTTTTTTCATTTGTGGCGAAAAATTGTAATATTATAATAAATTTCGTCATAGTTTTTGTTTCCTGTTGTTTAGATCTGTGTCTTGTTTTTTTTGTTGATAAAACTAACACTGCATTTTACATTGTTGGTCGTACACAAGCACAGTGTTAGGATGACGCAGCAAAATGCTTTCTTATTACTGTTGGTGTTGGTTGTTTCTTGGTTTATTTTTAAAGAACTCAAACCCACGTTGTCACACGGGTGTTAAATTGTTTTCTGCCTTTAGACCAGAAAAAAGTGATAAGACGTTGCTTTATCTAAAACACAAACTTGAGCATTTTGCACAATGCAGCTGTACGCTTATTTATAGCTAGATGAGAGGATTGCTCTCATTTGATAACTCTCATGTCTGTTGTTTTCAAGATTCGAGAGAGCGTGGCACAGGAGGTCCGACGGGAAATCTACAGTGAGCTGCTGGCTACAGTTTCGCCACGGCGATCGCCCGTGCCCGCCAGGCAACACCCTCTGTAGTCATGGCACCAGCAAAGCACCACCCCTTTCACCTCCAGCCTTAGAAACCACAGCCTGAGCAGCAACACTGTCCGTCTGCAACACTGTATAGCTGTGTAACACTGTATGTCTGCGACACTGATGATGAAACGAGCACATCACCTACCTGGGATATACCCCGCCCACTCCACCTGTGGCTGTTAACGAGCATGCTCGTTAGTGAGAGGTGGAGAGTGGGGCAGATGGAATGAGGACGTTTACGTGTCCGGTTGGTTCTAGCGTGCCAGTTGTGATGCAACCCGGGAGCGCCACTCTGGACCAGCCCGACCCTGTGAACCATCAACGATGATGTGTTGTCTTTTCCTCACATCCTGTTTCCTTTTTCTAGACTGTTTTGATCAAAGCCAGACCTAAAACTACTACCACTGCCACTAATACTGCTAGTACTACATCTGGTACTGCTAACAGTACTCTACCAGTACTATCACTACTAGTCCCAGTCCTATAGATGCTCCCATTGAGTTCTTTTACCCCTGATCCCTGTCTGAGATCAGATCAGGACATATTGTTTTGCCTGAATTGAGCTTTTAACATGTTACGTTGCAACACACATGGGGCCAGCCTCCTTAAATGTAGTGTAAATGCCTTAATAATATTTTAATTGATGCTCTCGTGCTTCTCATTAAACGGTTACATTCCTTAATCTTCAATAAGAGTAGAGTCTAATGAGGGTCAAACTGAGCTTTTAACCCCGTTGAGTTACTCCTTCCATGCACATTTCAACTTTCAAAAAGGGCTTTAAGCGATACAATTAAGGGATTATTATCCTCCATCTGTCAACATTCCATCATCATCATCATCATCATCATCATCAGCATTGTAATCATTGTGCTTCTGTTTCTCTCACCGCCCTTAAATTTCTGTATTTTCACTGATGTGACGTTGCCCCCTGCTGGTCAGTCCACCAGACAATGGCATCACGGATGAAAGTCAGACTCCATGTAAACTTATTTAGGTCACAGTTACTGACAAACATTTTAAAATGAGGTTTTAAAGCTGAAAGCTTCGCCACACCAGAGGTTAATTCCCGCAGTTGTTTTAGCTGATGAACAGAGGTCACCAAAAGTAAATTTAGTACTTAAAGAATCAGAGCTGGAACTGCCACAGCAAAGATATCATATCAGAAACCCTGGGTGAGATGTACTGCAAGCAGGTCACTGCACCCAGCAGTTGTTGGTCAACAAATTGCTCCAACACTGACTGCTGCTGAAACCAAAATTTCTACATTTACATGTGTACAACTGTGTGTGTGAGTGATTTGAAGGTGTTAGAAGGTGGATTGTTTTCTGTTTTGATTGAGCCTGGCTAGCAGTTTCCCCCTGATTTCAGTCTTTGTGCTAAGCTAGGCTAAACACGTCCTTCCCTTTGACACCCACAGTCTTTGCTTTGTGCGTGTGCTGGTTGTTAGAGAACAGGTGATGAGGTCAGTGTGTGATGTCGTGAGGTACTGTGAAGGTCAGGCAGGTTATTCTGCAGAAGTAGCAGGTTTCGGTAAGTTCTCATGGTGATGGCGGTGATGATGATGATCATGATGATCATGATGGTCATGATGATGATGATGATGATGCTATTGATGACGATGATGTGAGGTCCGGTCAGTGGGAGGAGCTTAGTGAGCAGAACGTGTCTCAGTGAGCGGGCAGTGGAGCCCAAACAGTAGCTGTGTTAGCATGTTGGCCGCATTAGCCTGTTAGCTTGTCTGATGTGCAATAATAGGAACATGTATATTGATTACTGAGATTATTGTGAACAAATTATCGGTAAATCACTGCAAACATTTCAGAAGAGACCAGTCCTCTTGCACCACTAAAACAAAAACTTTCTACCTGCACATCCTACACAAATTAATCTGCAGCTGGTTTTATTGAGAGAATTTCTGATCACACGGAATCCACTGATTGATCACTGAATGATTAACTATTAATTATCTGGAATATCTGTATTCTTTAGCATGTGTGTAGTGTCTGTGTGGTTGCTCACAGGTTTCCGAATATACAGTCAGTTAGTGAAAAGGTGAAACAAGCACGCTGCGTCCACCGTAGCTGAATGTGATTGGCTGGGATATCAGTCAGTCAAGACAATACCTCTTTTTGATCTTCATGGAACAATGATTCTGAAAATGTCCACACAGACTCAGATTAGAATTAAAATTACCCACAGAGAGCTGAACTTTTGGGAGAAAAATGTATTAATAATGTGTTTTTCAGATGTTTCATTCTTGATCTTCGGTTGTTTGGTGAATCTAAGCTCAAAGGTTCACTTATTAGTGATTCTGAGCTTTCAAGCCACACCTCACAGTGTTTGTTCAGCTGGCTGAGGTGCCATCACGTGAACTAAATGTGAACTTTTAATCACGTGAATGCTCTTAATCATTATTAACTGGACCTTTGATGGATTTTCTTCACCATTTGTTGACTTTTTACCATGTTCACTGATCACAAACTCTGCTCTGCTGGACCAACACTGTGATCTCCGAGGCTCTACATGCTTTTTATTAGTTGTTTTTTTTATTGACCAAGAATCCTTCACACACTTCTAAATACACTTCACTGTTTGACTGTTGGTGTCTGTTAATTTCTGTTGATGTCTATTAATGATGATGTGTATTTTGTATTGATGTCTTGTCGGTGGGATGCAGGGGTGAGGGATCACTCTATAGAGATGAGAATAATTAAAATGTATTTATTTTCAGTACTGGTTGAGTGCTGGCTCCTTTCTTTGTGTGTGTGGGGGTGGGTGTGTTATTTCTAGTCTTAAACCTATTAGGGTTGGATTTCAAGAATTGGGTCAAAGTTGGAACATTACCAAATTTCCAAGAACCTTGGATTCTTTAAAACACATGCATTTCAATTCTGCTTATAAGATCTTAAATTTTTGCATATTCCAGTCTCTCTCCAGATTAAACTGCACTGAGCATTTTATAGTCCATGAAAGTTGCACTTATCTGCCAGGACCTGCTACACAGACCTACAAGCATGCAACTAGAGAGTACTTCTGTTGACATTCCTGGACCATGGTGGGTCGAAGCAAATGCTCAAAAGTTTGGCTTTGCTTCACTAAAATTAAATAACAGCACAATGCAACACCTGCAGTAAGGACATTTTGTGCAACGGAAGAAGCAGCTCCAATATGACTGAATTCCCAGAAACAGCTAATGCTAACACTAGCAACGTCTCACACTCAGGTACAAAACACAGACGAGCTGACATTCACCTGTTTATGTTGAAAGTAAACGAATGACATCCACAAATTATTCTAATATATAAGATGACCCAGAGACACCCATCTAGTACAGAAACTCCTTTCACTTCAGCCATGAAGGGGAAAATGTCACTGAGCGGTGGCAATATTTGAGGTGAAGGGGTGGAATTCAAACCGAGATTCATTAAGTGGAATAGTAATCGACAGAATTTAAACGATACTCAACCCTACTTAAACCTACACACTATACGCTACCTGCACACGTTATATTGTACCAATGGAAAGCAATTTCTACTTGAGTGTATTATAAGTCTACTCCTAAATGTTTTAGGAATATTGCACTTACTACTCCACTACGTTTATCTGGCAGTCATAGGTTCTAGCTACTAGCTTTGTAGGTTTTACAAACAAAAACAATAATGAGCTTATGATGTAAAGCATTGTTATAGAATGAACTACACTTTGTCTGACATTTGGTTATCGACACAATCGACAGAAATTGTTACAGTATTTCAAATGTTTAAACTGCAAAGTGTAAGCAACAAGCATGAATACAGTTTCTTCAGAAATGTTTGCCTCTTCTATTTTGGTTATAATGAAACAGTTTATACTTTTTTCCTCCATCATAACTGTTCACTTTCCTATCCTCACAAACAAGGTTGTCACCACCAGTGTTGGGAAGTTTACTTTGGAAATTTAACAATTTACCCTATTTAAGATGTAATATTAGTGTAACTATTTCAATAACTTTATCAAAGTAATGTAACTTATTACATTTAATTACTTTTTTGATTACTTTTCTAAATTTCTAATGAATATTATTAACTGTTGACCATTTTCAAGAGACAGCTTAGGAAATATAACTTTTTATTATTTTTTTATTTGCACATATAAATACTGTATATATATATTTTTAGATATATTTATATTTATATAGGTTGACGTTTATGTGTATTGTTGCGCACCTAGTTACCAAAACAAATTCCTTCCTTACTGCTCACCACCAGGGTGCGCTCCCTTCAGCCCGTCAAGACTTTTATTATGAAATCCGGAAGCTGTCCCTGACCCGGACGTGTTTTTGTTTATTGTAGGAAGTTTTCCGCCAGAAGAACGACACTGATTTAGGGAAGATAAGTCGGGAAACAGAACGGTAAGAGGATGTTGTACAGCCAAAGAAAATAAAGTTAAAAAGACAGAGTTTACCTGCAGAGACGGAGAAGGAAAAATCTGGAGGTTTTAGCAAACAACTAGCAGCTAAGCTAACTAGCTGGAGCTGAGGCAGGATTAGCAGCTAACTTTAGCTCATCCAAACACACATGGCGATAAAACTGAGACGTTCGTGTGAGGATTATTTAGTAACCTTAAATGTACTCCTTTGGAGTTATTTATTTATCTTAGTTATATCAGGTCGAAAAAAAGTTCACTTAACTTCGTGTTTCCTGTTCGTCAGCAAATGTAACTTAACGTTACAGGTAAATCTAAACTCCTAAAAGTGACAATGAAGTTTTACCTGAAACTCTCCAGACACTTCTCTTCAAAAGGTCAGTTAACCCACATGACAAAACGGCAGCTGCGTAGGTAACGCTAAGGTAACTTTTACCTGCTCTGCAATATCATTGGGACAGCACAGAAAAATTGCATTTGCAAAAACTTACCAACTTACCACAGTACCAATGTGTGTTGTTACAAGAGCTGAAACGATTTTTGGTTAATTGGTAAATTGAAAGACAGAAAATACACAGTCAACTATTCTGATCTGTCATTTAATTTATTGACTAAAAGCAAATATTTTATGATCCCTTCACCTTGCTTTTCATGTTGTTCATTATATGTACATAAATGCTGTATATACATCTGGGTTTTGAACTATTGGTGTGTCATCGTGTTGAGTTTTAGGAAACTGTGACGGGTATTTCCCACTTTTATGGGGTGGCTGTGGCTCAGGAGTTAGAGCGGTTTGCCTGTTAATCCCCGGCTTCTCCAGGTTTCATGTTGAAGTGTCCTTGGGCAAGATGCTGAACCCGAATTACCCCTGGTGGCTGTTCCACCAGTGCATGAATGTGTGTGAATGTGATGTAATGTAAAAGCGCTTTGAGTGGTCACAAAGACTAGAAAAGCGCTATACAAATACGGAGTATTTACATTTACGCTGCTTTGCAATGTTATATAGACCAAGTGATTAATCGAGAACATAATCTGTAGATTCATAACTGACTTGGGTTGATTTGATTGATCTTCAAAGCTGGCTTAAAGTTTGTGTGGTTTAACCTTTTTATATACAGTCTATGGGTTTAACACATGTGTAACCCAAAGAGAAGCTATTCACTGCCAGCTGAATCATAACCAAGACATTACAAAGATCTTTTTGAAGTAATCATCAAAGTAACATTTTCCCTGCTGTCGGAAATACTCATTAGAGCACCACATGAGTATTAATCCACTGTTGGTCCCAAAAAAGATTTCCCCCTGTTTGAGTAACTTTTAATTCATTAAAAAGTACAGTGGCCAGCTGCTTAAAATGGAACTATATATTTGTGAGCCATTTTTTAAAGATTTATGTCTTCAGGAGGAACCAGTGGGTTTGGGGATGAGAGCCACAGATATTTAAGGGAAGTCAGAAAGTGTTGAGAGACGGACTAATTGTTGGTTCGGGTATTTTCATGGATTAGAAGACAATATGCCAGTGTAATTATGCTGTATAAATAGGGTTCATTCTGCTATTCTTTATGTATGCGTTGATCTGTGATGGCTCTTGGAATACATTTTAATTTTAATAAAAAATGTGTGTTTTTCAGGGATGGACCCTCCAGGCAGAAGTCGAAGTCCCAGTCCTGCGCAGAGAGAACACAGTGGTGAGTAAAACCTGCTGTTTTTTAAGTAACATTACTAGAAGTTGTAGCTGTTTTGTTATTCATCTGATAATGATGCGCGCTCTCTCTCTGTCTTCTGTCTCTCTGTCTTCAGGACCTTCAGATGACGAGTCCAGTCCAGCAGATAAAAGGCCCCAACAGTCCGGCACAGTTGAGAAAAGCCCCAAAGAGAGGCCGTCCCCTCGGGCCAGTCCTGCAGGCCGCACCTCCTCCAGGAGTCCTGCCTCCAGCAGCTCAGACAGCAGCAGCAGCAGCAGTGATGATGAGGATGAACATAACGGGGCACTGAGGAAGATTAGGAGTAGCGTGGCTCAGATCAAAGTAAGCAGTGACTAATATGGATACTGGCATCTGATGTGCTTACATGCACTGATTACAGTTGATTTCGTGTTGTTAAGGGCCATGTAAACAAGAACAGCCAGACAAACTAAAGCTAAAAGTTAACCTTCCCTCCTTTCGCTATGAGGCAATTTTTTCCCATTAAGTTTCCCTTGGCACTCTTATAAACTAAAATACAACCAGGCTTCAGACAAGCTGAAAAGTCTCTGCAGGGCTGTCCTTCGCTGTTTAGTTATTGACCAAAACAAACCCATGTTGTATGCTGTGCATGCGTGCCTGCTTCTGGGAGACTGTCAATAACTTTGGTTAGTGCTGGAGAGTATTGACCATGAGTTTTTCAAAGCGTGGTAATCGAACATGGTTATCATGATGATAATAAAATGTGTACGGTAATAATAACCATCGGGAATTTTTTACCATGGTTTATCATTAAACCGTGCACCGTTTCATCCATATGTTGTTGGGTCGACTGCCACGGCTTGATGTCTCGTAGCCAAAGGTAACATCTCTTCAAAAACACAAACTGAGAGCTCAGATCAGTGTGTGGGTCCCTTTTTCAGTCTGTCTGTGAGTTGGTTGGTCTGCAGTGTTAGTTTCCATGGCAACAGAGCAGAGTTTGGCATCAAGACATGTTAGTGAGATGGAGTATTCAGGGTTACATTTAGCCGGCCTGATCATGAAACAGTGGTGAGCAGCATCTCCACTGAGTAAAGAAGCAGCTTGTTGATTGACAAGAAGAGAAGTGTGTCCATTACTGTCATCTTAGACACGAACTCCCCGGGTACCTCCAGGCTTTCAATGACCCAGACTCACTCTAAGTTGAGCCGGAGCTGCCGTGTTGTCCCTCTCATTGAGCTAAACTCACACTTTTAAAAACAGCAGCTTGTTTTTCTGTTGGTCCGGTGTTCTCTGAGGAGTTTCCCCAGGCCATCCTGAATTCAGGGACGATCCATACCATTTTAACATATGAACACTGCTGACACTCTGGATTTATTTGCTGTCCAGAGATCAAGGTCCAAGTCAAGGTCCAGAGAGCGAGACGGATCCAGATCCAGATCCAGCGGACGAGACGGATCCAGATCAAGATCAAGATCCAGGGGACGAGACGGATCCAGATCAAGATCAAGATCCAGAGGACGAGACCGGTCTAGGTCTAGAGGACGAGACAGATCCAGGTCCAGAGAGAGAGACCGGGACCACTATGACAGAGGACGGTATACTAGGTAACAGACAGAGCCACACAGCTTTTGATTAGCTTGTAAGAATGTGTAATTAATATATTTGTAAATAATAAGTATTGAAAATTAAGTGATCAGTATGTTAAAGGGCTCGTGGATGTGAAACTAGGTCATAAGACTAAAGTTTTTCAGTTTTTTCTGTCATATCCCTAAAACACACAACAACACATAATAAGCAGTCAGGTGAAGCAAAACAAAAAAATGACCTTGATATAAAACAAAGTGTTATGTAGGGCAGGGCGATATGACCAAAAAGTTTATCCCAATAAAAGAATGTCATGTCATTAAATATTGATAATTATTACAATGAAATGTCAAATCATTATTTCTTTCAAGTTTAAAGGCTGATTTTTGCTCCTGAGTGAAAGTTCAAGAAACCAGACAAACTTTTCTTGTACTTTTCTTTATGGTCAGAACAAACACTTGACAGCAAACAGTGGATCACATAACAAATTTGATGTAGAACATTCAAAACAATTATGATGAATTAAATTTAAATCAACATTTATTGAACATTTCTTACATTTTTATTGAGGAAATTATATTGTGATAATTATCTGTATTGTTTTATTCCCAGACCCAATGTCTTGTATAAAATTGAAGCATTCTCTATATGTCATATTTCCATTTCATTAAATAAAACAGTTTTACACCTGTTTATAAAAACGAGTTCTTCCCGCGAAACAGTGTCTCTTTAATGGCGGCATCATGCTGTATTAGTAAACATAAACATACTCCAGCTATTAAAATCATCAGACTTTTTAAAGCAACACCAGACCGGTTCAGACCTGAAAGGTGCTCAGAAAAAAACAGGCTAATTGGGTAACAGCAGTTACATCACAAAATTACAAAAAAAAAGCTTTAAAATGTAATTTTTCTTTTGTCTCTTCCTGTCTGCTCTGCCCAGGGATCGCTATGATGATCGCCGTGATGACAGGGGCGGGCGCTTTGATCGATGGACCAATCGGGATGCAGAACCAGATCACAGGAGGCGAGGCCGCTCCGCCTCGCCTCCAACAGACAGAGAGCCTGTGGCAGATGACCAGCCGCCTGTCAAGAAGAAGAAGGAGGAGCTCGACCCGATCCTCACGAGGACCGGCGGGGCTTACATCCCCCCAGCCAAGCTACGCATGATGCAGCAGCAAATCACTGACAAGAGCAGGTAAGAGTATTGTTAATTATTTTATAGGTGTTAGGTTTAGACAACACTTAAAACTTTTAGTTTTATTTGTTTTTACCACAACTCCTCATCTGCGATGCATTCAAGGATGCTCTCACATCTAAGATTTGAGCGGTGAGCTCCTTTTAGCAAATAAGACCTAGACGACTTAAAAACAGTAAATAAGGAGTGTATATGGTCAAGCTCTGCGGCAGATTTTTCATTAAAAATCTTAGTGGCTTACCAACACTTGAACGCATCATCAATGGCATAAAGCACAACAACTATTTCATCTTGAGCAGCAGTTTTGAGCAGGTTGTGACTCCAGACCCATGATGTGTTACTGAAATCTCAACTGTTTAAACGACTCTGTGTAATCTGTGTATGTGTTGTTGTTGTTGATGCCCCACCCCCTGTGCAGCCTGGCCTATCAGAGGATGAGCTGGGAAGCTCTGAAGAAGTCCATCAATGGTCTGATCAACAAAGTAAACGTGTCGAACATCGTCATGATCATCCAAGAGCTGCTGCAGGAGAACATCGTCAGGGGGAGGTGAACAATGAAACAGCACCAACAACATGAATCACATTAATCCTCTGTATTCAAATATATGCTTCTTTAACAGTAAAATTATTTTATTTACAAAATATTTTTGGGCAGCTAATCATATCACAAACACATGAGGGTTTAGTGTTAGAAGTTTGTGACACTTAAAGTGAAACCTAAAAAACTGGATCGTCATTCATAAGATGTAATGAAACTTACAGATTCAAGTGAACCCATATAGTGAAATAAAGGGCTATCAGGCACTTTTTGACACCTATAAACTAATTACATTTTTTTAAAGTCTGGAGGTTATTTGCTGTCTGACTTACTGTCTCCCTGACTTCCTCCCTAACTCTGTACTTGTATATCTGTCAGAGGTCTGCTGGCTCGCTCGGTGCTGCAGGCTCAGTCGGCATCGCCAATATTTACTCATGTTTACGCCGCCGTTGTCGCCATCATCAACTCCAAGTTCCCTCAGATTGGAGAGCTGATCCTCAAACGCCTCATCCTAACCTTCAGGAAGAGCTACCGCCGCAATCTCAAGGTACCCATCTATAGCTGTTAAGTGGATATGCATGCAGTGTGACTAAAACATGTGACTGATAGGGGTGGGTGGCGAAAAAAATGTAAATGCTTAAACCACTCTGGTTGTGTGAAGAAAATAACTGTAGCAAGTAATTTTATAAAGCCCTGTGCCCAGACAGTGTTTTGGTTGACGATTTGAAAGAATGCGATCTAGCTAATCATAAAGACGATGATTAAAATGTAGAAAAAAATTGAAATTAATTCTACACCATCTCACCTGTTTTAAACAGTCATGCAGTTACAAATTCATCCTTGTGTGACAGATCTGCTTGCCAGTCACAAGCTCCATGCTCCTCCTGTTATTGTCCTACTCACCAATCAGAGCGGGCACAGGGCATGTACATTTTACAACATTTACTCATTTGACGCTTTTTTTCCAAAGCGACTTGCATACAACTGACAATACATACTAGTAAGAGCAGCAATAAATACTAGTAAGAGCTAATAGCACATATCATATCAATGGGGTAAATACCTAGGGAAAGAAGTGAGTTAAGAAAAAAAAGTGCAATCAATACAAGATAATAGAAGAAGAAGAGCACAGGAAGTGCAAGTTAGAGGTTAGGAGTTGTGCGGCATTCTGACCAACTGCGAATTTTCACCTCGCGACGCTTTACTCGCGTGAGTACATTCGCTGCAAGTGTTCACACATAACGCGAGAAGGCAATTTTAACGTGAATAACCACAACTTGCAATTACTTCAACTGTATCAACCCAAAGTAAACATTTTGCTGTGATTTTGCTGCGTTTGTTGGAGGAGCTTAGTGGCCGAGAAGGAACGTCAACTTGTCTTATGGAGTTTAGGTAGATGGGTGCAGATCCAGTAGTCACTCTGTATGCAAGCATTAGTGACTTGAATCTGGTTCTGGAGGCCACGGGGAGCCAGTGGAGGTCACTGAGTAATGGAGTGACATGAGTCCTTTTGGGCTGGTCAAAAACAAGACCCACTGCTGCGTTCTGAACCATTTGTAGGGGTTTCACCACACAAGCTGGAAGACCTGCTAGGAGGGCATTGCAGTAGTCGAGGCGAGAGGTAACCATGGCCTGTAAGAAGCTGGGTGGCGTACTGAGTGAGGTAGGGCCTGATTTTTCTGATGTTGTATAGAGCAAAGCGGCACGACCGAGAGACGGCGGCAACATGGTCTAATAAGGACAGCTGGTAATCAATCATGACACCCAAGTTTCTCACCACCCTGGTTGGAGTGATGGTTGAGGAGTCAATTTGTAGTTTGATGTTATGGTGGATAGATTGCTTGGCTGGAATGACCAAGAGTTCAGTCTTAGAGAGGTTAGTTGAACACTTCTAGAGGAAACATGTGGGACAATGGCACCAGGTGAACCGACACAGGCAGCGGCTGTGTGTTTCAGCAGCGAAGTGTTAAGCCTACACGTTGTTAACGTTACATATCCACATGGGGCATTTCAGAATAAGAGTGTTTTGCCCGTTTGATTATGCTGAGTTACTCAGATTTTGCTTATTTGTTCAGTTGTCCTTGATTTTTGTGCTTCTACTATGGTTAAGTAGGCTACGTAGTTAAATTGTTTTAATTGTGTTTATTGTTGATGTATGATTGGGAGTCTGCAAAGGGTGTTTTATTTGGAAAATTGGCTAGATTCTCTTTGCCGTTCTTTGTCTGACTTTCTGCCTGAATCATCTGCTCTGTGCTGCTTGACGTGGCTTCCATCAAAAATAGACTGGCATTGAATATTGAACTTTAGCAAAAAATTGCAATATCTGGCAGAAAAATTGCAACTCGATTTCCCCCCCCCCCAAATCGATCTGCCCTACTTTACAGACAAAAGATGGTAAAATGCTTCCAAATGAGTGCAGTTAATATTTTGAAATAAAATTCTGATTACTCTTTGCTTGTTTCTCTGCTTGTTTGTTTGTCAGTCAGCATCCTTCATCAACACCATTTAGCTTGACTGCCAGTTATGTTTCATAATGCATTTCAACAGACATAAGGACATGAGTCACTTGAGTAAGAGCCCATAAACTGCCTCCCTTTCTGTTTATTCAATCAAGAATCCTTTCTGAATCTAACTGTGAGATAGGGTATGGCCGACAGACGATGCCGTGAGCCGCACGTTAGCTTATTAATGATGCAGCCTATCAAACAACTGAAACCAACATCTGCACCCTGTGTGTTCAATTCTGCTTTACCTGCTCCGTAGGTAAAATATCCACCGCAACTTGTAACGTAAGTTAATAGTCTACCAATTTTTTTTTTTACCGAATGAAGGTTGTGCGAGAACACAAGTATGCACATAAGACGACTGCTGCCGACTTCGCGCGTGTGTGCCCGATGACTTTGTCCATCCCGATGTCTCATTCAGACATCGTCGATGGAAATTTTGTAGACATCGCCCAACCCTACTGTGAGATGCCCAAAGATTTCCACCACATGTGATTTTGAGGTGGAAATGTTCCAGCTTGAGCAGACTGAAGTGGTATAGTCCAATGTACAGAGACAAGAAAGAAACTGGAGCTAAATAAGAGAATCAACTGGCAATCCTTGAAAGTTTTGTGTTTACCTAACTGCAGCTAATGTCTCTACTGTTTGCTTACAAGAAATTGACACTATCACACGATCAGTTTGTGTTCAGTCTGAACACACCTTAACCAGATTTAAAGCTGTAAAAAGTATTTTATATACATTGCTATTAAATTAGTATTATGTTTCAAATCATTTCAAATATTGGCTTTATTAGGTGTAGTATTAGTGATGTATTAAAGCCAAGTCTGTCTTTTGTTTTCCAGCAACAGTGCCTGACAGCCTCAAAGTTTGTGGCACATCTCATCAACCAGAACGTGGTAGGTCCTGCTGTGTGACTTTAATATTGATTGAGGGTTTCAGTGTTGGATTTTCAGCGCTAATGAAGTGTGTTTACTTCTCTGTCTCTCTTTCGCGCTTTCTCTTTGTCTGATCCAACGTGTCTCGCTCTAAGGCCCATGAGGTTTTGTGTCTGGAGATGCTCACTCTGCTGCTGGAGCGTCCAACTGACGACAGTGTGGAGGTCGCCATCTCCTTCCTGAAGGAGTGTGGACTCAAACTGACCGAAGTCTCTCCGCGAGGAATCAACGGTACACTGTAGCTTCAGCTAAACTCATTATCATCCTCATAGTTTGAGACGATGACAAGGAGCTCAAATCGATTAATCATTTAAGTCAGTCATCACAAGCTTAAAAAGCCAAGCATTCTTAGTCCCAGCTGAGCTTTGCTGACCTTGAATGGTTTAACTTCTCACCTTGCTGTAGTACAGGTGTGCTTCAGGTGTGCTTAATCACTTTTGGGTATCACAGGTGCAATAAAAGCACAAGTCAGATGTGAAACAGGCATGAATGTTCCACCAGAGCGGGCAGCAAAATCCTGCTTTTCATTCTGGTTTTAAATTCATCTTTATGATGACCAAAATAAATGTTTAAAATGGGGGGAAAAAAGGAACCCAAAAAAGTCAATTGGATGTTGAAATGACAAGTTGGTTTTGTGAAATGGCATTTTGAAAGTAGAGTCGCAACGATTAGTCAATTAGTCAATTATTCGGTCGAAAGAAAATTAATCGACAAAGATTTGGATAATTGTTTCAGGCATTTTTTAAGCAAAAATGTGAAAATTTAGCTGGTTTCATCTTCCTTAATTGAGGAATTGCTGCTATTCTTTGCATTTATGATAGTAAATGAAAAGTCTTTGGGTTTTGGACTGTTGGTTAGACCAAAGAAACAATTCGTAGATGTCACTTTGGGCTCTGGAAAATTGTGATGAGCAGTTTTCAGAATTTCTTGACATTTTGTAGACGATTAATTGTGAAAATAGTCGGCAGATAAGTCGATAATGAAAATAATCGTTAGTTGCAGCCCTATTTGAAAATGAAAAATGTGATTAAAAATCCTGAAATGGAAAATACAAACAAATGCAAAATCTTGTTAGAGTGAATGCAAAAGGCAGGCAGCAAATAAAAAAAACAAGAAGATGGTGCATTCCTGTAGGCGAATGGTCACAGCCCATGCCACATGGTTTGATTCAGGCAGAGGGACGTTTTTGCATGTCATACCTCTGCCTCCCTGCTTGTTTCCTGTCAGCCTCTTCATTGTCAACTGTTCAACATGCCAAAAAAAGCTACCTTTTTATTTTAATAATTAATCTAGTCAGATGTTGTTATACATGTTTTCATTTTCGGTTTAAGCTTTCACATTTAAGCTTTTCTGTTTTCCATTTCAGGTTTTTAACTTACACTTTTTGAAATTGTCATTTTACAATATCAGTTGGTCATTTTATAATCCAATTACTTTTTGTACTTTTAACATTTAAATATGATGATCCTGAGTACAAAAATAATTTGTCACTTTTTGTGCGTCTTTTTGTTTTTCATTCTAGGTCCTTCATAGTTAATGAAGTATTACAATTGCAATAATTGATATGTAATGTAATTCAATTTGTTTCTTTCTTTACAACAGCTAGTATTTTTCTCTAGGCCTTGCAATATTTCTGCAAGAAATACTCCCCAAAAAATATTTTAAAATTGACCAATCACTGTCCTTTTCTTATTAAATCTTGGGCACTAGTCGCCTGAATATTGGAAAATGAGGTTTCTGACCAAAAGGTTCCCGCTGAAAGTATTCTGGGTAAATAAAGTTTAAAAAATGTAATAACCAAGCTCTAAACTACCGCTAGGAGCCAGCTTTAACAAACCTGCGTCATTATAAAACATTAACACCTGAGAGACACTTTCTTTCCCCTGAAATTAGCTTGTCAGGCTGAGGTTTTTCTCAGATGTATGTCAAGAATATTAATAGCCTGAAATGCTGAACTCAGACTGATCCCTTTAACTAAACAGTATTGCATTTGTAAGAGAACACAAAAATAGATCCCTAATTTCAGCACAATGCATCAGAAAAGTCTCTACAAATTATGCCTGTCACTCTTTTCAGCCATATTTGAGCGTCTCAGGAACGTCCTCCATGAGTCGGCCATTGATAAGAGGGTCCAGTACATGATCGAGGTAATGTTTGCCATCAGGAAGGACGGTTTCAAAGATCATCCGGTGATCCCAGAGGGTCTGGACCTGGTGGATGAGGAAGACCAGTTCACCCACATGCTGCCACTGGAGGACGAGTACAACACCGAGGATGTCCTCAGTAAGCCCCAGAGAGGGAGGGGGGACTCTGCCTCGCTCTAAACTCTGCAGAAATACGTATGCATGTATATGCAAGCCTAACGTACGTATGTGTGTTCACTCAGATGTGTTTAAGATGGACCCAGACTTCCTGGAGAATGAAGAGAAATATAAAGCCATTAAAAAAGGTGAGAATGCGCACAAACATCACACTGTTAACTGTCCAATCAGCTATCACTTCCTTCAAAGTTTAACCAATCAGATGTCCCCTCCTGACAGAAATCCTGGACGAGGGCAGCAGCGATTCGGGGGAGGACGGAGACGGCAGCGACGAAGATGAAGACGATGCAGATGAGAATGAGGAGGAGGGAGATGGTGAGACGGACGAGTCGATGGTTTTCTTTCTCTAATTTAAGGGGCGTTGATTTTACTGCTCGCCCCATGAAAACAATTGTGTAACGTTTTCTATGGCTCTGGAGGAGCTTTTGTCAAGTCTGAGAAAAATAACCCGGATGGGTTATCTCCATATTGGGCTTGACAGCAAATTTTAAACAGAAAGCTTGAGTTTATAAACTGGAGGGAGGGTTTAAAGAAAAAGACGCTATCCAGTTGCATTATGAGAAATATAGGATCCAGTGTTTTTGGGTTTGAGTATTTCGACCTCCGTTGCATCATTGTAAAAGTAGTTCAACATTTTGGGGTAATACATTTTTCATTTTATTGCCGAGAGGTCACTCTACTGTCTGTTTGTTGAATAGGAAGCTACAGCCAGGAGACGGTTAGCTTAGCATAAAGACTGGAAACGGGGAAATAACTTGGCTCTGTTTAAAAAAATAAAAATAAAAATCCACCTGCCTACACCCTTTAAAGCTCACTAATTATAGGCTTCCTCTGGTGTTTTTGACGCATTCAGGGTTTTTCCTGGCTTGGAATGGGCCTTTTTAGGGGCCATTTTAACACAAAACACAACCAGCCAAATCTCTCTCGCTCTCGCTCTCTCTCACACAGATGAGAAGGTCACCATCTTTGATCAGACAGAAGTCAACCTGGTTGCTTTCCGAAGAACCATCTACCTCGCTATACAGTCCAGGTACACACACAGTAACACACACTCAAAAATACACATCACACTGTCAGTGACTCAGTTGTCTCTCAGGGTTTTGGCAGTTATTTACAGCGCCTTCTATATTTTATGGACTTGGACTAATATTTAAAGCTGTGTGTGTAGCCTAGTTACCATGCTTTCATTGAAGAACACTTCACAGGTTTGGAGAATAGGATGAAACATGGAAACAGATTGAGAAAATTACACATGTACAGAAACACACAAACAGTAACACACACACAGTTGGACACATTTGCTCACTGGACACTAACTGATTGATTGTTTTCCTTTAGTTTGGACTTTGAGGAGTGCGCTCACAAACTGATCAAGATGGACTTTCCTGACAGCCAGACGGTGAGTCCATAAACGCGCGCACACTTGGCCGATGTAAAAAGGCTTTAGTGACACACACAGTAATGACGATGACTCTAAAGTGAGATGACACACAGTATACAGTCGTTAACTACAAGTGTTAGATTGACAAAGCTAGACTGCTGAAACACTCCATTGACAATCAATTCATCGTTGAAGTCATTTGTTAAACAAAAATACCTAAAATGTTTATTTCATCTGCTGACCAGAAGGTGGCACTGATAAACAAGTTCAGTAGAGCTGCAACAATTAGTCGATTAATTGTTTAGTTGTCAACTATGAAATTAATTGGCAACTATTATGATAATCGATTAATCGTTTAGAGCATTTTTTAAAGGATATGAAAGATTTCAGCTTCTTAAATGTGATTATTTTCTGGTTTCTTTACTCCTCTATAGAGCCCGACCGATATGGGTTTTTGGGGGCCGATGCTGATATTAAAGTGAAAAAGTGCCGATTTATGAGCAGATATTTTGATTTTAAGAATGATTTGGATAGTAGACCCCCTTACTGTATAAACTACACTTTAGGCCGATATTGAAAGCTGGAATGTATGTGGGCTATAAAACCTTTTCCTAAATGGATTATATTAATAAAATAGATTACAGTCTCAAAAAGTGACCATGTAAACAATTGCACATCAATAAATATTTGCTGCTGGAAGGTGCAACTTTTTCTGCCCTCTGTAAAAAGAGAGAGTGAGAGAGAACAAGTGTGTGTACACCAGAAACTATAGTTTAATGGCTCATTAAAAGGTTGGCGCGTTTTGTGGCTAATTTAGCAAAGGGCAGCGTGAGCTGCTGTAACTTTACGTGATTTTAGAGATTATTTAGAAGTGATGAACTTGGGACAAAGGTGGACCGTTCACTACAACTGCCACACTGTTTGAAATAAATGTACAGTTACGTCTGTCCAGCAGCGTAGCTTTCAACACCCAACTACCGTAACATTAACCTGCTGTGAGCTGGTAGGAAGCCGGGAGAATGCAGTGAAAAACGGGAGGGTTGGCAAGTCATGAATGTTTTCAGGAGAAGAGATTGGGTCTGTTTTTATTATAATTATTTAAGTCATGTAATTAACGTGACAAAAGACCGACTCACCCTTCACACAGCCCTCTGCCTGTTTCTAAATTCTACGTGTAAGCTCTGGTAAACTCTGGTCAGCTGACTGTTTTGTTCTGTGGTTTTTGTGGTGAGGCGGTGTAGTTAACAGGGCAGCTGCAGCTGGTCACCGTCTGGTGGGCAAACTATGCAACACGCATGACATGAGTGAAGGATCTGAAGTGGAATTTATACTTCTGCGTCAAATCGACGGCGTAGGCTACGGGGCTACGCAGAGGCTACGCTGTCGCCTGACGTGCACCTCTTCAAAAATGTAACTACACGTCGAGTCGACACGGACCGTAAGCTCTGTGATTGGTCGGCTGGGTGGCCTCGCAATGCCTCCGAACCGACAGGAAGTACCCCACGCTTTGAAGTAACATTTACTAGCGGCCAAAACGGCGGCTGTAACACAGTGAATCAATATATTTGACCGTCACAATCCGAGCGAAATGACTCGTTTCTCTTTCAGAATGCGATGTAACATTTGAAAAGGCTACACCAGCCGCACGTTTACAATTTTACCCCCATTAGCGGAGCTCTAAACCGGAAGTTAGCCTGTATAAGGAGTATAAATCACAGCCGACCAATCACAGTGCTTATGGTCTGCGTCGACTCGACGTGTAGTTACATTTTTGAGGAGGTGCGCATCAGGCGACGGCGTAGCCTCTACGTAGCCCCGTAGCCTACGCCGTCACCTATGTCGTCAATTTGACGCAGAAGTATAAATTGCACTTTAGTCTTATAGTATGATGAGAAAACATGTTCAACTAGACTCTTATTTCATTGAGTTTTCTTTTTCAAACCGTATGTTTTCACTTTTACTGCCTCAAGAGAAAATACTTTAGTACGAGGGCCATTTGATGTGTTTGCCAGACGTACCACTATCTCTGGAAAACGTTAACTGGGGTTGCTTTAATGTAAACTTCTCCAAATCCAATAAAGAGCAGGACTGAGAGCTGTTAACTTGGAGAAGTGTTTGACTTTGTTTTAGGATTGTAGAGCTGAAATGATCAGTCGATTAATTGTTTAACAGAAATTAAAGCGGCATCAATTTTATTCATCAAGCACAAACGTCCACTGGTTCCAGCTTCTTTAATGCGAGGATTTTCTGCTTTTCTATCTTTTTATATTAATTGTTATCGAGTGTCTTTGGGTTTTGGACAGTTTGTCAGACAAAACCAGACATATGAAGATGTCACATTGGACCCCAGGAACTGGTGATGGGCAATTTTCACAGTTTTAAAGAGGTGTTGTTATGCTTTTTGGCTTTTCCCCTCTCCTTTATTGGGTAATATATCTTTTTTGTGCATGTAACAGGTTTGCAAAGTGAAAAAGCCCAAAGTCCAGCCCAAAGGGAGTTCCCATCTCCCACAGAAAGCTCTGCTCTGAACCGCTTGAAAACAGCTCGTTTGTAGTCCAGCCCTTCACTTTCTTTACTTGTGACGTCACAATGAAAACGCGTCATAAAGCTTGCCAAGTGGCTGGCAGGGTCAGGCACGCCCTCAAACCAAGCTAGTCTGAGCGGAGGCCCTTTGGCTCTACTCACCTTTGTTTGGTTTTCCATTGTTGAAATGTTGTACCTGTTTCCAGGTACTTTTTTTCGAATCACCTCACCTCCATCGAGGTTCCAAGCGAGCGGAGGGATACTAAAATGTAACGTGAAAACACAGCAGAATACTGATTGGTCAGAGAGAATATTCACTATTCACTGAATCATCATTGCGTGAGCCAGACAGAGGCCAGCAACAGAAAGTTTTACAGTTTTCGTATGGAATTTCATCACTAAATCCATTTCTGAGAAGTTTTGAGGTGAGAAATCAGCTGTGTAGATTTCGAATATTGACAGTTTTACGAGAAGTGATGACGAAACAAAAATGTGCTTGAATATTTTCGGAGTTGAGGAGCTCTGCAAGTGGCTGCAGGGGAGGAGCATGTGAGGCCGGTCAGCCACCCGCTCACAGAGCCCTCTGCTCCCTCCGTCACAGACCGCTGCAGCAACAACGGCAGAGGAAAACACAGCTGGAAGGATTTCATACCGCTTATCTGTCTTTACATTCTGAGTAATGTTGAAACGTTTTAACCATAGATATATTTTAAGAGCTGGTGTGTGTGTCGAATTGAACATTACGTTGCAGCAGTTGTGTGTGGCGTCGCTATGACGACTATCTGCAATGGTAAACGCAGCAGGGCCGAGTAGAGTTGAGTCTATCGATTTGCGCTATGGTAGCATTTTTCGGCAAGGATAAACAAGCATAGATCGTCAGAACACCGGTAGCAGTTCACGTTTAGTCCTGATGGTAAGATGTGGAACAATGATGTTGTGTGGTTGTGGACTGGTAATAACCATAGACTGTATATAAAAAGGTAATAACTTATACCATCTGCTAGGTTACGGTCGTAGTCTGAAGCGGCTTTGTTTTAGATCACACTACCTTGTTTCTTACGACCCGTACTTCTCTGCTTCTGATTGGCTAGTAGTCCTTACCTGGGAACTGCACATGTGCAACTCCCAACAGCGTACAACACATAGGGTGAAAAGAGGAGCTGCAGGATGAGAAAAATATGGTGTTTGTTGAAAATGAAACCATGTAAACCTGTTCTGGTACAACCCCTAATTAAGATTTTAAACCTGAAAATGAGCATAATACCACCTCTTTAAGACATTTTTTGTTGTAGATTTAATAATTAATTGTGCTTAAGTTGATTAACTGACTGAGAGAACCAGAGATCAATTGGTGAACAAATTATACTTAATGTCAGGGGCTTGTCTCATCTGTGGCATCATGACGTCATCTGTTTATGTCCATGTTTTTTATGCAATGGTAAATGTTGCTGAATCTGAAGTCACAGAGAACGAGAGAGGAAACACCTGCTGTACGATGCGGATACGGTCCTCACAAATATATTTACGCCAGCTGCGTCTGTGTGTGTGTTTGAGGTCAGAGCTGATGACCTTGTCAGCCAGAGTTTCATCAGCATCAGGACTGAATCATTCAACACAACAGCTGGAACAGACACTCACGCACATGCTTGTCCCCTGACGGGCTTCTCACAGCCTCTGTCTTAACTAAGGCTGTACTGAAAGTCTTTTTTTTTTTTTTTTTTTTTTCCTTTTTGTATTTGAAGCTCCTGGTGAGATTTTCCAACGAAGCTCCGAATGTCTGTCGTCATATTTTAAGTCATCACCAAAGAAAAACTTTTTTTATTGTTTTGTCAACGTAAATGCATATAGGCAGCAAGCTAATTCCAAAATCAGTGTGACACTCACTCATTGTGCAAAGGTCGGTAGTTATTAGTTATTAGTGCCGAAATGGATTTTTCTGTAATTATGGTTATAGAATTTATGGTGCTGTTAGATTACTGCTAGACTGCTTACTCGGTGCCTTTCATGTTACAGGGTGGACGTCAGAACAAATTAAACCTAAAAATCAAGCAGTAATGGTTCTTAATTTTATAAATATGGACATCATTTGTGAGTTTGAACTGAGAATACGGCAAACAACATCTTAAATAAAAAGAAAAGAGAAGAGAAGGAAACTGTATAAAAAAAGGCAGTGGCATTTCAGCCGGAAGAGATTAATATGTTAGTGGAGAAAGACCAGAGAAATAGCATATCAGTTGCTTAAATCAATTAGTTTTGGCGCGTTTGTTATTATTATTTTTTTGGGTCGTCCTGACGAATCTTAGCCTCCTGTGAGTGGTTAGGAGGCATGCACGTAGGAGCCATTATACATGGAAGGGACATGTCTGTCCAACTTTTTGTCCAGCAATTTCGGAGTTGGCTCGTAGCCGAGGTGGTTTACTGTGAGTCAGTCAATCACACACTACACATCAGGCATAAATAAATGGTTGAAAAGTGGACAAATTCATGTAGGTCGATAGAAAACATGCGACACAACACAAAGGTGGTGCTGAAAAGTTAAGGGAGAAAAGTTCACTCGAGGCAGGTGCAGCAAAGTGCCTCAATATTATAGACTTTTCTTTTGTGCTGCTGTTACTTGCAGCCTACCTGAAGACAGTAGTGAGGATGCCTGCAGCAGGGTGGGTAGTAACTTGTTACAAGTAACACTAATTTGCAAAATAATGAATAAAATAAGTCATTGGCACCTTTCCTTTATTAAACTGTATTTTCTTTGGGCCAGTAATCTACTTTTAATTTTGCTACATTTTATACCTTCATAATTTAACCAGTCTGTAATCTGCATTTTGCTTCATTAACCGAAATGAGATGTTATCCAGGCTGTGCGCAGTTACGCAGAAGAGCGCTGGTCTTGGGCGCATGTCACAGAGCTGGGCTGATGCTAACATTTAGAAAATCAGGCAAATGCCTTTTCAGTTTAAGGCTTAATTGTTCTACTAATACAACTTAAATCCAGTGAGCATACACCATTTTCCATACACTGGTGGGCGTGTTGGAAAGCTGCCTGCGTCGCACTATTAGCCGGCAAGTGAAATACTTTCACTTTCCATTAACAACGTATTAAAAGCGTATTTAGTCTCTGCAGAGCAAATGTAGACTTCACACTGTAACGTCTAAATCTGAGGATCACTGGATAGATTCGGATATAAAACAGTGTCCTTTTGTTGAGCAGAACCTCGCTTTCTTCTGATGGACAGTAGCCTGTTTCTTTCACATCAGTTACTATTTGTTTTATAGCGATGTCTGACGGTGAGTCCATAAACAGAATGTCTCCGGTGAAACTAATCTTGGCTTTCACTCAGCAGCCAACAGCTGTTATTTATTCAGGAAACAATAATTTTTGAGATGCACAGGGAGAGAGAGAGAGAGAGAGAGAGAGAGAGAAAATATGGGTGATAAAACAGTCCTGTTGGGCTTTATGCATGACGCAAAGCTTCCTCTGTATGTAGGTTTACTCTGCTTCAACAACGAGCTGCTCCGTATTACTGTCACGATAATTTTTTGCGTTGTGAAAATAATTTAGATGCTTTAGGAATAATCAGATTCTATTGGCTGTAACAACACACGCAACCAGCACAACAAATTGCATTCTCTAGAAATAATCATGTTGCACAGCAGCTTTTTCTAACCTGATGCACAGCATATGAAATGTAATATTAAATATATTATACTTTTACTTGAGTAGGTTTATTCGCTCTTACTTTTTATGGGAGTAATTGTGCTATTTCTTGAGTAAAGACTTTGAGTACTTTACCCCCCACTGGCCAGCGGCACCAGTATTAGCGCAGGGCAGTAGCACAACAGAGTCAAAGCCAGCAAGATTGATGATGATATGGCTTAGAAAATGTATTTTAATGGCTCATTTAGTTATGTACTCTACTTGCATAAAATTCTCAAGAATGCAGGGATAAAGGTCTCTAAAGACCCAGAGCCTCTGGCATGTGAGACACCGGAAATATCACAGATCGCTCACAAGTGTAACATTTGGATAACTGAATACATTTATGCTGTGGCTAGCTACATTGACTAGCAGATGTTCCATGGTTTTTATTGTAGGTAGTTGGTTTTGTTCTAGTTGTATTATACTCAGTCTCTTTGACTGTGCACACGAGTCTTCAAAATCTCCCCTCCTTAGTCTGTTCTCCATCTTTTGTCACTGCAAATACCCTCTTTCAGCCACACTAATAAGTACATTTTGTTTTCAAAAGTCATTAGAAATGGGCATTTAAGTGCTTTATTTAAAAATAAATAAATCGGGGGGCATGCCCCCGAACACTCTAGCATTTCGGTGTCGCCTCCAGGTTCAAAGTCGCTCCTACGCCCTGTAGGAGGTACTTGTTAATCTACGATCATTTCAATGTTATGTTTATTACGATGCTTTTAGGAGACGCCTCTTAAGATTAAGAAGGTTCATAAGAAAACGGCTTTGCCTGAAGATGATTTTGGCGATTGGATCACACATTGTCCTAAATGCGTTTTAGCAAGTGCCTTTTCACCTGTACTTTCATGTGGTCATGCACTATCTGATGGCAACCTGATCACCAAAACACATTTTAATGCCAGACGTAGAGAGGGTCACGCTGATGTTGCTGATGTCTGAGGACATGGACACATCACACACACGATCCAAAACACATTTGCTGGAGCTGTTGTTTTCCCTCAGACTGAGTGATGATGTAGAGCCTTGCCTTGGCACAACTTAGGATGAAGCCCACCTCTGGGATTTTACACCTCGCTTCTGCACTCAGTCACACAATTTGAACTTTAACCCCATTTATCGCTGATCTTTCAGAGTGTCCAATCACAGATGACTGAGAAGCCTGAAGATGTACGAGTGTTTAGTGTTTGTAACTAACTGTTGGTCCTAAGACTTTCCCACCTCAGTTCAGATTTTCCATCAACCTGATGTGAAAACATATTTCTTCTTTTAACAAGATTTTTTATGTTTTCTGAGCAGAAGGAGCTGTGTAACATGATCCTGGACTGCTGCGCTCAACAGAGAACCTACGAGAAGTTCTTTGGCCTACTGGCCGGGGTAAGACACACACACACACACACACACACACACACACACACACACACACACACACACACACACACACACACACACACGTGTTTGTTTTACCATATGTATAAGAACATCGTATTGATTTATGGAGGCTTACTTATTAAGGGTCTGTTCACCACAATTTACCCTTTGCTAAGCCACACCCCGAATACGCAGCTGGCCAATCACAGCGCAGTATAGGACTCGCTCTTTTTTTTTTTTTTGCTGTATTTTTCCAAGATGCGGTCAAACACTTTTCCTGGGGCACTTGTAATAGTTGCAGTTGCTACCTTGAGAGGTTGAAAGGAAAAGTAAAAGAAAAATAAGAAGCTAACGCTAGCTAACTAACATTTTAGTTTTCAACTTTTAGTTTTTACGTGTCCAGGTGTTGAGATATCTTTATTTGAGATTTTTGCTTCCAGCACGACACATTGAAGGTGAATAAAATGTTTGTGGTAGTTTTGACAAATTACATTAAGAAAATTCAGCAGCAACAACTCTTTCCAGACACAATTTAAAAAAAAAAACAAACGACAACATTCTGCACACTTTTTATTAGAACCGCTTTAGCAAAGGTGAATTTGAACGAATGGGACTGTGTGTAACCAAGCAACGCCTAAAACAGCCGTATTTTTATTTAAGGTGAACCTGGACAAAATGTGCTTCAGTTGTGATTAACACCATACATTAGCCCTAAGCTTGAAAACTAAAACCATATCACCCAGCACTAATTGGCCCTGACAACAGGCCGACATGAACATAGGCCGTCATCTGTAGTAGTAACTTTGCACACTAATAAGTAAGTGTGTGGGAAATTCAGTCAGTTTTTTTGTTTGGATTAATCACAATGGCAACAAAAATACATAACATTTCAAGTGACAGATGATCTGGTCTTGATAGACTAACAAGTCCTGAAAACATAGGAAGCACTAGTGAACTACATGCAACTACAAACTGGACAAATTGAAAGTGCTTATTAACACTTTACACTAACGTGTGTTTGTGTTCAGAGGTTCTGTCTGCTGAAGAAGGAGTACATGGAGAGCTTTGAGGCAATTTTTTCGGAGCAGTACGACACAATTCACCGACTGGAGACCAACAAACTGAGGAACGTAGCTCGACTGTTCGCTCACCTGCTCTACACAGACTCTGTGCCCTGGAGTGTAAGGAAGCACACAGCCATTAAATCCACCCCAGTCGAACTAAACTCAGATTTAACACACATGAAGCTGGCTGTTCTTTCTAATTGATTTTCCTCATGTCATTGTACTTCCTCTCTTTCTCTCTCTGTGCTGTGTCTTCTGAATGTCTCTCGACCAGGTGTTGGAGTCTATCAGAATGAGTGAGGAGACCACAACGTCGTCCAGCAGGATCTTTGTGAAGATCCTTTTCCAGGAGCTCTGTGCCTACATGGGCCTACCCAGACTCAACCAGAGGCTCAAAGACCCGTACGAACACACACACTGAAACATGTTGCTGATGTTCAAAAATAAATTATTTTCTAATGCTGTAATAGATAATAAAACATGAACACTATGATTTGACAAAGATACGATAGGAAGTATTTTGTTAGCTACAAATAGCAAAAAGTAATAACATGAGTTTAATATGAACATTTTTACTGAAACACAACAGAGAAATAAACCATAAAACACAGTTCATATTAAAAGAAAACACAAAGAAACAGCACTGTAAGCCAAAAAACTTTGTGTGTGTTTCAGGACTCTGCAGCCGTTCTTTGAAGGTCTATTTCCTCGAGATAATCCCAGAAACACTCGCTTCGCCATCAACTTCTTCACCTCTATTGGACTTGGAGGACTGACGTAAGGGGACACATATGAACATACTATACACACACACACACACACACACACTGTACATAAACAACATGGCCAAAAATCTGAGGACACTTTAACATTACAGCCATATGTGAAAATCCTGAGCATTAATCTGTTGCTATAACAGGGTGGTTTCCTCAAAAAAGCCTTGAGTAAAGCCTTTTAGAAGGTATCAAGAATATGTTCTCTCCCCTGCTGAAAACAGTAATGTTTTTATATCCAATAGCAGGATTTCATGAGATGATAAATATATATAAACTTAAAGTGGGATTATTCACAGTGGATTGTGCTGCAGGAGGCTGTTTTCAGGTTTCAGTAGCAAACAGTCACAATTGCTCGCTACAGCAGATGGGAAGCTCATCATCTCACAATGTGTTGAGTTTAGTCAAAACTTAAATGAATGAATCATCCATCTGTTTTCTGCCGCTCAGTCGAGTCTAGGTCATGTTCATTTAATTATATCTATTAGAATAATTGTTATTTACTGCTTGAAAAAGATAGATATAATAATAAAATAATTCTAGGCCATATCGTCCACACATGGTCATGAAATGGGTATTAAATTGCATTCTGTGTGGTATTAAAAAGTCTTCAATTTAATTGACAGAAATAATGACTTGGATATTTTACAGGCAGAGTAGAAAGTCTGAAGAAATCTAACGTTATGAATGGGATGTTTGATATTTTGATAACATCGCTAAGTCTCTTGGGCAATTTCAGTTGTTATTGGATTTCACATCAAAAATAAGACCATACTTTCTGTAATAGGGGCCAAAACATAAGTCATTATAACTTAATTATGCAATTTGAGTCCAAATGTTAGCAGAATGAGTACAAGGACAAAAGCTCCTCTTGGCAGAAGGAAAATAATCAGGAAAAGTATTTATTAAAACTGTAAGATCAATTTCTTACAAACAGTGCTTCCCCAGCTGGTTGCCACAAAGATAGATATAACACCACCTTATAGAATATCATTTTATGACCCTAGCAGTCCATTCACACGTGACGACAATGGCACTGAACTGCCTATCAGCGTGTACATGCATCCATTTCACACATTATTTTCTCTCTCTCAGGGACGAGTTGAGGGAACATTTGAAGAATGCTCCCAAGATGATCATGACTCAGAAGCAGGAGGTGGAATCCTCTGACTCCTCGTCCTCTTCAGCCTCCTCTTCCTCATCTGACTCCTCGTCCTCTGACTCCTCAAGCGACTCAGACTCCTCTGACTCCTCCTCCAGCAGCAGCAGCAGCTCAGGTACATCCATATTTCTTTATTTATTTTAAGTACAGCAGAAATGAAATTGCATGTTTGGTTGTTGTTGTTTTTTTTCTGTTGCAGCACACATCTGCTTGGTAAATCATGTCCTGTGTTCTCCTTTGAGAAAACATCAGAAACCAAAAGCGAGAAATTGATATTTTACATTCTACGTAAAGGGAGTTGCAGTAGTCAAAGCGTGAGGTAAAAAACACGATATCTCAGGAATGCCTTGGGGGAATTTCTTCAGATTTGGCTTAAACGTCAACTTGGACTCAAGGATGAACTGATTAGATTTTGCCCATTATTCTACACCATAACTCAGAAACAGAAGGGGAGATTGTGATGTTTCGCAGTTCGTCAGACACCGAACAGGTGTCACTTTTGGGTTAAGGGTCATTGGGGCGGCAAAATAGGGTTGTCACCATAATTAAAGAATGAATTGGATGATTCCAGATTTCACGTTAACTTGTCCAGCCTTACTAAATTCTATAAATTTTTTTAATATTTACATAAAGCAGTAAAGTCACAGTTTTTTCATAGGTAGTCACACTAACAGCCACACAGCAGCCTGCTACACAACAACCCACATTAGCTTTAATGCTGAAGTCTCCTTCTTATCTAACGTACAAACATGAACACACATCTTTTCATATTTCTTATTACAATATTACATCAAAAAAGGGATGACTAAATGTTGTTTAAGTTGGACTTTAAATATGTCTCATGTGAAGGATGGGGACCTTATTGTCTCAGGGTTCTGGGCTATGAAGTCCTAAAAAGTTCCTTTTAGTTAGCTGCCTCTTTAAAAAGAAATTGACAGATGAATGAGTGAGTGATGGATGGATACATGAGTAATGATTTTTTTCCCCCCGTTGTCCACCAGACTCTGATGGCAAACACAGGAAGAAGAAGAAGACGAGAAAAGCACAAAGTGAGCAGAAGAAGAAAAAAGAGAAGGATGGTAAGAAGAAAAAGGACAAACACTCTGACAAGAAGCGAGCCGCACGCAAGAACGACGACGAGGATGACAGCAATGACGAGAAGCAGGCGAGGAAGGACAGGAAAAGCCGTGTACGTGAGCCGGATGAACATGAGCGTGCACGTGAGGTAGAGGTGCGCAGGCGTGCACGTGAGGCAGGGGAGCGCGGGCGTGCACGTGAGGAAGAGGAGCGCGGGCGTGCTCGTGAGGCAGGGGAGCGCGGGCGTGCTCGTGAGGAAGAGGAGCGCGGGCGTGCTCGTGAGGCAGAGGAGCGCGGGCGTGCTCGTGAAGGAGCCCGCCGGGGCAGACGAGACGAAAGAGCAGAAGAGGAGGAGGAGCAGGAAGAAGAGAGGAGACGAAAAATGGACCTTCTAGACAGACAAAGAGACGGAGAGAGGGATAGAGAGAGAGACAGGGGGAGGGACAGAGAGAGAGAGAGAGCGAGGGAGAGAGAGAATGAGGAGAAACGAGAGCGAGAGAGGGAGAAGCCGAGGGATAGAGAGAGGAATAAAGAGAACAGAGACAGGAACAGAGAAAAAGAAGAGAGGAGGAGGAGATAAAACTCTTCATCCCTCCATCCTGAAGCAGCGAGGATGACTGACAGACAAGTCTCCATCTTTTCCTTCTGTCATCCCTCTCTTCTTTACCTCAACCTTTCTCACTCTGGTGTTTAGGATTTGGGACCCTCTCTCTCTCCATCTGTATGTGTTTTCTATTATTGATTATTGTTGTTGATGAAATGCAAAAAAAACATTAAAGTTGCTATAGATGTTTTTTAATCTGGCTCTGTTTCAACTGTTTCCAGCTTCTGACAAATCGCACAATAATTGATTTAACTGTGCAGTGATAGGAAGCTGCTGTCCACACCACAAAAACAACAACGTCACACACTTGGAGGAATAGTTTGTCTCTGTGGTAATTTGCTTATTCACTTTCTTGCCGAGACTTAAATGAGAAGACTGATCTCATTTCTGTACGTAAAGTATGAAACCGGACCCAGTGGCTGGTTGGCTTACTTTAAGCTTAAAGACAGGCAACATGGGAAAGAGCTAGCCTGGCTACATCCACATGTTAAAAAATATACCTACCAGCATTTTCAAAACCTACAAACTAACATTTTACATCTCCTTGTTTATTCCGTACAGAAACAGAAGTGTAAAAACAACTGTGTGGTTTTATAGGGGGTTATGTGCTGGACTGTTTCTTGAATATTTCAAGGACATCGCTCCAGAAATGTGTCAGTATGATTTGGTCACATTTTATAAGCTCTTCAAAGATACACACTCAACTGTAGATTAAAATTGACTGTTTTTTATGTAATAAGAAAAAAATGCATTCAGTGATGGATGAATAACAACGATAACTAATCATGATCTCAATATAGAGCCTAACTGTTTTGCGTATGATGCAGCTGTACAGTCCTTGTTTGTATGAGATGTCTCAAACTGATTGCTGGACTCACATGAGGAGATCGAAACCACTCCTATCTGCCCAATAACTATGAAGCAGCAGCTCAGCATAAAGACTGGAAATAGGGAACAATTCGCCTGCCTCTGTCCAAAGTTAATAAAATCCACCTACCAGCACTTCTGAAGCTCACTAATAAACATGATATTTCTTGTTTAATTCGTACAAAAAAAAAAATGAGTTGTGGATTCACAGGAGGTTATGTGGTGGACTGTTTTCTTGACCAGGACCAGTAACTTCCTTTGAAGAGGCTAGCTGTTTCCCCCAGTCTTAGTGCTAAACTGTCTTTGGCTCCAGCTTCATATTTACCATACAAACACAAGAGTGGTCTCAATCTTCTGGTCTGAATCTCATCATGAAAGCATATTTCAAAAACTCCGTTAAAAGAAAAAATTGTTCTGATCCAGAGAGTGGCTGGAAATGCCCAAACACAAACAGGAACCCAGATGAATCCACAGAACCAAATGACTAACCAGCTCTGACAACACACACAGAATTAGCTGCTACAGTAAACACACTGAAACAAATATTACTTCAAAACATGGAACGACAGCAGGAGAGACCAACAGAACCAGCTGACCACAGGTGAAGACCAGCAGAACCTCTGGGTGCCGCAGGAATGTACAGGTGTGTTGTAGCTCAAACAGGATCATCAGTTTAAGATTTTAACACTTTAAAGTAAAAAATAGAGGTTGTTGAAAGCAGTGTTTATATTTACAGTAAACAGTCAGTCTCCAGTGGTGTCAGCTCAGAATATGCTGATGACTGCAGCTCATTCCTCCAACAGGAATAACAGCATTACAGTCTCTGAAGTCTGACCTTTCCTGTCGTACATCACCTGCCTGGTTTTATCCACACAGCCCTGATCTAGAGACGGTCTCTTGCCAGACACGATGTAGTGTCACCGCCACAGAAAGTTACACACTCAGCTGTTGCGGGCACTTCACATCAGGGAGGAGGAGCTTTATAAACCAATATACTGTGAGACACCATTGCCTTTCTCCACCATGAGCAGAGAAAAACTGTCGTCATGGATACAGTGCAATGTGCTTTTCCCCTGGAAATGTAAGCATGTGCTATAAAAAAAAAGATTACACATTTTTTTTAACCACTATTTAAACTTGTTTATAAGAGGTGAGCTTGGTAACGAGGGACTGGTGGAGGATTTTACTGTCGACTTCCACTCCCTGCTTGCTGATTTGGGACCACCCTCAACATCGCAAAACCTCCACATGAACCATGAGACAGAGCCGGCGTGGAGATGATGAAGGTGTTTTTTTTCCCCCTCCTTTGTTACTTCCCTCTCAAAGTCTCTTATTATTATGTTTTTCTTTTTCAGAATAGCCAGGACTATCTGATGAACATTTAGTTGAGTGAAATAATATTTACAGTGAAGACCTATGGATGGATAATGTAAAAAATGTAGAATTTAGATTTGTCCACAAAAAAGTCTGCAAAATAAATTTTACAAAATTGATAAAGCGCAACAATAAATATTCACAAAAAGTAAATTTCACTCAGGTTTGAAGACGTTTCACCTCTCATCCAAGAAGCTTCTTCAGTTCCAACAGACTGACAGGGAGTCCCTGCTATTTATCCTCTGTGGGGTCGTTATCAAGGTGATGGATACCACTTGGTTCGTTATCTGAACGACCGTCAGTGTTCAATCTCCTGGGAAAAAGATGAAATGATGGCATCATAGCTGGGGGATAAGTGGTGTCGCAGACCACCTCCCCAGTTGAGAGATGATTCTGGTGTAAATTACCTTTTCCACTCCTGTTTCAATCCAGCCAGGAGCACTAACAAACCAAGAGGTATCCATCACCTTGATAATGACCTCATAGAGGTTAAATAGCTGGGACCCCCCTGCAGGTCTGAAGGAGCCTCTTGGATAAGAGGTCGAAACGTCTAAGAGCATCTTCTACCAATTCCACTTGCCCTTGATTTTAACCTTAGATGGTTTTACTGGCGTGTCCTCCAGCTCTGTCTCTCACATGCTCTGCTGTATCCTTGGAAAACCTTATGTTATGTTCAAGGTGAGAGGGGGGTGTGTCTGTGTGTATTTGTGCGTCTGTGTGTAAGTGGGTCGTTGCAGTGCTGGAGTGTGATTGGCTGGATTACCTGAAGAATAGAGGAACCAGACTGGTTTGCTGTGGCAGCAAATAGAGGAACAGATCCACTGGGACCTGGGAGCTGCAAGGAACTCTGGGAAAACCACAGCAAGTCCCTCTGCTGAGTGAGAGAGGTAGGGCGGGGTGAGAAATTAAGGAATGAAAAGTGGAAAAAGGATAAAGTAAGAGAGCTGTGGACAATCACTGAGAAGATGAGAAAAGTACCCCTCTTTCTCCTTCTTTCAGATCTCAAAGTTTCCAAAGATGTCGGTCTGAATTTTGGGCGACTGTTTACAAAATGATACAAGATGTCTGGAATATTTTCATTTGAGTCTTGGTTTTGAATATTTTACTCAGTGTAAACATCACATAGCTTCAATGAAGAGCTGCAACAAGATAACGCATAAGTTAATACTGTATATGTAGCCTATGGCAAGAAATGATCTTAAACAATACGTCCTCACACCTAAACAGAATAGGTCAATTGCCAATGAGGTACATAAATGACATATACGTGGCATAAGTAACATTATGTAACTTACACTTTAAGTCAACATTGACTTTTGGTTTCACTTGGGACGGTCCTGTGTTTGTTTGACCCAACCACCTACCTAAGTGACTTTCTCACACTTTATACGACTCCTATCATACTTATTACAGCCGCTAGAAGTCGCCATCTAACGATAAACGTAAATATGGGTCGAACCATTATTTATCTTGTGAGAACGGGCTGATTTTAAACCTACATTTTGTGCCGGGCAGGTAGTGTACAGTGGGTTTCTAGGGCTTTTTCCTGAAGAAAACTCTGTCAGAGCAGTAAGAGAGAACTGAAACATTATGCTGAAAAATGCTAAAATGCTCCATATAGCTGAGGGGAACTGCATAGTCTGATAATTTTCTGTGCATTTGCATGAACAACACCGCTCACATACAACACGGTCTCCTTAATGTGAAGAATTCTCTACATGTGATCATTGGTAAATGATAAACGATATATAGATATACTTTATATATAAGAAAGCTAAAGAGTAACTCAACACCCCCTGAAAATGTTGTTTTTGCTGGCTTCCAGTAGTTTAACTTCTCACCTTGCTGCAGTGGTGCACAGGTGTTCTCCAGGACCCTGTGACATCACTTTTGGGTGCGGTTACAGGTGCAACAAAGCACACTTCAGACCACACCCAGAAGTGAAACAGCTTGGAAATGTCCGGCCATTGGTGTTAAGTTACTCTTCTCTCCACAGACTTTAAACGCTGGTGATTTTCATATATTTCTGTCATCATCAACAAATCCTTAGAAAAAACCAGAGCGAGTTTTTTGAGAATGTGTGAGTCCTCAAAACTTACTGACTTCCCTACCCTGAATGTGGCTCTCAGCCTCAAGCCCATTGGTTCCTCTTTGAAGATGTAACTCTTAATTTCTAAAATAGGCACAGTAAAAGTAAAGTACTGTATTTGCAGCAAACATTACTTATACAGGAGCAAATACTGTAATGTTGGGGACTCTTTAGTGGCAGACTAATACAGATTTGGTGCTCTAGTGTGTATTTCTATCAACAAACATGTCACCCAGTGCAACAGTGTGGCTCACAACAATGGAGCTCTGTGGCACAGAGGCAAGATATATTATGCTCTGGGCACACACAACACTTATTAGTACATTTGTTGATAACTCATTGTTGGTTTTGGTCTGTTGTTGACAGAAAGACAAAAATGGAATATCACCAGGCTTATCCTTTAAGGAGAAAGCGTAGCTCAGGTCAAGGAGTTTCCCATCATGCTTTGGGTTGTTTGGGAAGTTGAAAACATTTCTTGGCTTCAGAGAGAGAGGCAGACAGGCAGAAGTGTCTCTCTCAGAGCAGTAGTGTGGAATGTCTCAGCTCGCTGGCATCATGTTACCTGTCTGTCTGCCTGCCTGGTCCTGAAGAATCTGTGCTTTAAGTGACAATCCCCACGGAGGTGTTCTGATACACAAGGGCATAATTTCCACTAGGGATGGAGGATGATTTACTCACTAAAAGTCATCGAAACAAAATCGTCATACTCTCAAGCTGCCATAGTCCAGGGGAGAGTATGAAGGAAATATTGAAATAGCCATCTGGTTGTTTTCAGGTACGATAGATTATTAACGGTTATTAACATTTTGTAAGGCGACTTATTTGCCACTGCATTCGCTAAATAGACGCTGTTTTGCCCTTGCATTGATGTAGGTTATACCTGCAGCCTGAGTAGAAGACCTGCAGACACTATTTAGGGCTGTCAAAAAAACACTTCAGACTCCTCTATAAGTTTTGCCAGTAGACATAATGATTTAATGTATGTTATTAAATATTTAGTATTCTCCCAAAAAGATTCTATCCATGAAAGATAAGACGGTGGCATAGGGAAATACTTAAGATTTGAAAAAGGGTTTTCAGGAGCTTGGGGTTGGCAATTTAATTCAGAAGCATTCTCTGTTATATTTGCAGAAATTCTCTTTACATTCTGATCAATAAATAAAATGCTCTGACACAAAAATGATTTAAAAAATCAGTTATCTGAGGCTGTTGCAGGACTGTAATGTAGTCAACATCTAGCTGTCACTTGCTAGTTTCTCCAAAGTTCCCACCCTATAGCTTTAAGTTTCAGCTCTTTAGGAAACTGTGAAATGGTCCTTTAACCAGACAGCTCCTGACTTCATGAACAGGTGAGTTGACAGTAAACACAGATAGAGAGAAGAGGACAATGTGTGTTGCAGCCAGTATTTACAGCTTTAAAATGGATTGTATCAGCTTTTTTGCAAACAACAAAACCTGGACTCAAGTCAGACACCCTGTTTACACACACACACACACACACACACACACGCACGCACGCACGCACGCACGCACACACAGGTAACAATATGGTTTCAGGTCTTTTCCTTAAAAATCCATCCAATTTTTTTATTGGATGGAATTTAAGCTCTCTCTCTCTCTCTCTCTCTCTCTCTCTCTCTCTCTCTCTCTCTCTCTCTCTCTCTCTCTTTCTGTGTTTCTATGTTGGTGTGTGGAGCATGCGCAGTCCAACAGCTCTGCTCTCTGTGCGGCGCAGAGCGCGCGCCTCTCCGCTGCTCCAACTGAGTTGATCAGTGTCCGGAATGGATACCTGATGGGTGGACGATCGATGACTGATCAGTCAAAACCCCGAGCTAGACTCACAGCCAGGAGACACAGACCCGTTCAGTGTTGATTACTGATTAATAATCGGCAGCTGGTAGTGTGTGTGTGAGCTGAGTTCAGCGCTTCAAACCCAAAGGACTCTACTTTCTTCATCCATCCATCACCTCCTCCTCCTTCGGTAAGTCACCTCCCTCCCCCTCTTCTTCTGTTTTCTCTTCATTTTCTGTCTCTTTCCCTCCTCCTCCTCCTCTTCTTCTCTCTTTTTTCTTTTCTTTTGGTACGGACCGAACAGCATGAGCTGAGGCTTTAAACCACCAGAGACCGTCTGTCCGTCGTTGTTTGTCCGGATCACTTTCAGGCTGCTTCTGTCAGAAAAAAAAAAAAATTAAATGTTCGTTTGTCTTTATGATCATTTTATAAGCTCCATCTGTCTGTATTTTGTGTCTCAGTTCAGAAATGCATTTCTACAGTAGGCCTACAGTTTTCAGACACATGTATATTTATTTAACTGTTTGTTGTAGAGCTACCATTGGTGGACGAGGTACCCAGATCTTTAATTTATGTAAAAGTAGTACAAAATAGCCTACTCCAATGAAATGTAGAATATTAATTAACCAGTAACTACAGCTGTCACGTGAATGTGATTGGGTATAAAGTACAAAATGTTCTTCTTAAATGTAGTAAAGTATAAAGTAAAATGGAAATAATCAAGTAAATGACCTTGTGCTTAAACTGTGGGGAAGAAGTTGTATTCAGATCTGCTACTTAAATACAAATAGCAACAAAAATACTAGTAGGTCCACATTAATATTCTTTTGCATATGTCAAAGTAGCCAGTAAAATGTACTTAAAGTATCAAAAGTACTCCTTCTGCACTAAAATGTGTTATATTATAGTATGCAATGTAATATTATTGGATAATTAATACTTGTGCAATGTGTGAGTAGCATTTCACCAATGGAGTCCGCAGAAGTGAGCTAACTACTTTATATACTTTTGTGTGATTAAATGTATAATAAGCTTATTACATTTTTTGTATGTTAAATTTTAGTAACTTGGAGTAAAAAGTACTTCTATTGTATATTTCCCTTTACACTGACAGTTACTGACTTAAGCAGAGTGATGAAATATAACTGAATAGCAAATATTGTTTTATTAATATTGTTTACATTTACTATAGTTACTTTGCAGATTAAGATTTTATTTAAAAAAATCAATGATTTGATGATTAATGCATTTATAAATTATATGTGGTTATAGAACTATTCAATAGTATATTAAATTCTTAAAATTAGCTCCTCTTTGAACAGCTAAACATTAAAAAAAAGTATTTAAACATTAATACATAAGTGATAATAATCCAATATTATAAAAGATAATAATATGACACTGTTCAAAGGTAACAAATCTGCCTATCAGCACATCTAAAGCTCACTAATTAACACTGTCTTCTTTGTTTAATCCGTTGTGGTTTAATAAGAGGGTCAGGCTAGCTGTTTCCCACCTGCTTCGTATTTGTCATACAGTTACGACCATTGAATCAATCTTCTCATCTAACTCTCTGCGGTTGAGGTGATTGGGTGACTTGGACTCATGACCTCAGTATATTTAAAATCCCGCCTACAGTCCTGCAGCCAAATGGTTACAGTTAGACCCACCATGACCAGCTGGAACAGTCAAATGCTGCTTGTATCAGTCATAATAATCCAGTTTTATAATATATAATAAATAATATAACACTTGGGACATGCCCATTCTGCATATTGAGTACTTTTACTTTTAATACTTAAGTACATTTTGCTGTTAATACTTACATATGCTTACTTGGTGGTATATTCCTGCTTTTACTTAAGTAAATTATTGTATTGATGCTTCCACCACTGCTTCTGTCTATAGTTTACCATTATAATTTAGTCTTTCAGTCTCTCAGTTAGTTTAATTTTTTCTTTTACTTTCTAAATGTAAAGTTGATACAAGTTGTCATTAATGAAATAATCAATTAAAGACAAAGCATATGGTCTAGACATGCTCTAAATGAAAAGTGCAAAGACATATGTTATGAATCAGTGCTATATAAATGCAACTGAATTGAAGGGAACTGACATAAATGAATCTGCAACTATTTTAAAAATTGCTTACGATTTTTTTTTCTTAAAACAGTTTTCCTCCAGCAGACTAACACACTGTAGTAATCGCACTATATAAAATATAAATATATAATATGTGGTAATCACACTATGATTGCATATAAAATATTTAATAAAACTATATATATATATATAGATTTATATATAGATATATGGTTTTAAAATCAGCGCTAAAGGAGAGAACAGACAGACAGATAGACAGACAGCATAATCTTGTGTGTGTTTTGAACATACTTCATTCATTCGTCAGATAATCAGATAAGCCCACACACACACACTCCCACACACACTCCCACAGTCCGGATTTGTCCTGTCTCTCTCTCTCTGTCACCGAGATGTTGTTCATTTTCACATAGGTGAAAGAATGTCTGTCTGTGTGTGTGTGTGTGTGTGTATTGATCAGTCTGATAATGACACCTGATCAGCTGGACTGTAGCGCCCCCTGCAGCTGGACTAGAAATAACTGATTTTCTCCCTAAAATACCTCCTATGCCTTTCTTATTTTACCTTCTCCTTTGCTTCCCTTCTTCCCTCCTCTCCTCTCATATTGCCTCTCTTCCTTTTTATTCCTTACCTCCTTCCTTCCTTCCTTCCTTCCCCACCTCTACTTTTCCTCCTTCACCTCCTTCTGTTCTTCTCCACCAACATTTTTCCTACTTTCCTTTATGACCTGGAAAGTGATTTTACTGCAGCCGTCTCTCCAGCCGTCCCAAATGAAATGAGCAAGACCTCTATCCTTTTGTCCTGTCTGTCCTTCCTTCCTTCCTTCTTAGCAGCTTTTCTAAGTATGTCCTTCTGTTCTGTTCTGCCTGCACGTCAATCTTTGTTTGGATGTTTGGAACTTCAGTCTGTGTGTCTCTAATTAACACTAATCAACTTAATTAAAGCAGAAGTCTTCTGTTTAAGATAGAAGAGGGAAGATGACAGTCTGACGAGGTGCAGAAAACACCTTTACCCTGAGCTCAACTTCAATAAGAAGACAGAGACTGTGCTAACTAGTTGCCAGACCTTAACAATCAGTGGTTAGACGGCATTAACCAGACCATATTAATCAGCTGGTAGACTGTATTAAAGGATAATTTTGGTATTTTTAAACCTGGGCCCTATTTTAATATCACCGTTGTCTTCCTGCAACAACTCAAAACTTGTGAGATTTCAGAGCGAGAATTGTCCTTGAGACTTCTGTTTCTTTTTGAAAATGAGGGCTGTCATTGGGAGTCACTCGTAGGAATCCTTACCATGATGGTGTCAGACACCTTGTATAACAGTCTGTATAACCGTCGCCAGTCCATGGCTGCCTGCTGAAGCCATCTACTGCACAGATTCCAAAACGTTTTGTACATACTATTTATTTCTACACCAAAAAAGGTGGGAATAGGTTTAGAAATTAAGAAATTATCCTTTGACTAGTTGCTAGACCACCCTAAACAGCTGTTAGACTGTACTAACGCGCTGTTAGAGTGAACTAACCTGCTCTTAGACTGTACTAACAAGTTGTTAGGCTATACAAACTGGCTTTTAGACTGTACTAACCTGCTCTTAGGCTGTACTAACAAGTTGTTAGGCTATACAAACTGGCTTTTAGACTGTACTAACCTACTACTAGACTGTACTAACCTGCTGTTAGACTGTACTAATTAGTTGTTCGGTTAAACAAACTGGCTATTAGACTGTACTAACCTGCTATTAGACTGTACTAACCTGCTATTAGACTGTACTAACCTGCTGTTAGACTGTACTAACCTGCTGTTAGACTGTACTAACCTGCTATTAGACTGTAGGCCTACTAACCTGCTGTTAGACTGTACTAACCTGCTGTTAGACTGTACTAACCTGCTGTTAGACTGTAGGCCTACTAACCTGCTGTTAGACTGTAGGCCTACTAACCTGCTGTTAGACTGTACTAACCTGCTTTTAGACTGTACTAACCTGCTGTTAGACTGTACTAACCTGCTATTAGACTACTAACCTGCTGTTAGACTGTACTAACCTGCTATTAGACTGTACTAACCTGCTATTAGACTGTACTAACCTGCTGTTAGACTGTACTAACCTGCTATTAGACTGTACTAATTAGTTGTTAGGCTATACAAACTGGCTTTTAGACTGTACTAACCTGCTGTTAGACTGTACTAACCTGCTATTAGACTGTACTAATTAGTTGTTAGGCTATACAAACTGGCTATTAGACTGTACTAACCTGCTGTTAGACTGTACTAACCTGCTGTTAGACTGTACTAATTAGTTGTTCGGTTAAACAAACTGGCTATTAGACTGTACTAACCTACTATTAGATTGTACTAACCTGCTATTAGACTGTACTAACCTGCTATTAGACTGTACTAACCTGCTGTTAGACTGTACTAACCTGCTATTAGACTGTAGGCCTACTAACCTGCTGTTAGACTGTACTAACCTGCTGTTAGACTGTACTAACCTGCTGTTAGACTGTAGGCCTACTAACCTGCTATTAGACTACTAACCTGCTATTAGACTGTACTAACCTGCTATTAGACTACTAACCTGCTGTTAGACTGTACTAATCTGCTATTAGACTGTACTAACCTGCTGTTAGACTGTACTAACCTGCTATTAGACTACTAACCTGCTATTAGACTGTACTAACCTGCTATTAGACTACTAACCTGCTATTAGACTGTACTAATCTGCTATTAGACTGTACTAACCTGCTGTTAGACCGTACTAACCTACTGTTAGACTGTACTAACCTGCTGTTAGACTTTACTAACCTACTTTTAGACTGTACTAACCTGCTATTAGACTGTACTAACCTGCTGTAAGACTGTAGTAACTAATTTTTAGGCCATACAAACTGACAGTTAAACTGTACTAACCTCCTGTTAGACTGTACTAACCTGCCGTTGGCTAAAGTGTTGTTAGGATGCACTAAGGAACTGTTAGACTGCACTTAAAGTGTGTTTGTAGTCCTCGCTAACAGGCTCTTATTTTGCATTGTCCAATTGTACAGTAAAGGTAGATTAATCCTACTGTAACACTCACTCTCTTGTTCTCCTCCACACAAATCAATTTTACCTATTTATAGAACATGATACCATTACTAAACACTGTGTGTGCATGTGAATTTGTGTGTGTGTGTGTGTGCCAGGACTCCAGCAGTGGGCAGATTGAGAAGCAGCATGTTGTTACGTCAGGACAGATTAGTTTTGGAAACCTACAGTGAGCACACGTGCATGGATGCAAGCGTTGTTTCTGTACTAAATCTTACCTTTGTGTGTGTGTGTGGACAGACAGCAGGCAGGTGTAATGACCTCATCGTAACAACTTTATTGCTGTTCTGTTAAGAGACGTGAATGTTACATCAACATTTAATTAAAGAGGTCAATTTATGCTTTCTGGCTTTTTCCCTTTCCTTTATTGTGTTATATATATTTTTTGAGCATGTAATAGGTCTGCAAAGTAAAAAAGCCCACCCCAAAGGGAGTTACCATCTCCCACAGAAAACACTGCTCCTGAACTGCCGGAAAGCAGCTCAATTGTAGTCCAGCCTTTACTTCCATAACCTATCTGTGTCACTTTGTAACACGGATTGTAATGCTCTCCTAGCGGCTAGTGATGGACACCCTCAAACTAAGCTAGTTAGATCTGAAATTAAAATAACGTTAGATACCCTCCAGGCAGTCAATGGACTTTACAATGGATTGTTACTGTGATGTAGAGACAGTGCACAGTTAAAACATTACGTATGAAATATACATTTGTTACAAATGAATAACTTACCATTTTGAAACGTCTTGCTCCAGTCTAGGTTGCTGCAAAGCTAGTTTGCGTTGTTCTACCTGTGTTTCAGGATCAGACTTGGGTTCGAACATGTATGACTGAACCAAACCCATGGTAACCAGCTGAAGCGGCTTTGTTTTAAGTCACACTACCTTACTTGTCAGGACCCGCCCTACTCTCCATCTGATAGCCTAGTAGTCCTTAACTAGGTACTGCGCATATGTAACTCCCAATAACTTTAGACTGAAAAGAAGTGAGAAAACGGAGCGGTCAGCACACAGGGTGAAAAGAAGTGCTGCAGTATGACACAAATATGGCGTTTTTGAAAATTAAACCATGTAAACCTGTTCTGGTACAACTTCTAAGTAAAAGATCAACATTATATATGCCATGTTTTTATTCCTGTGTAGGGAAATTTCTTTAGTGTTCTCATTTTTCTTCTGGTCGCAGTCAGTTTTGTGACTCAACGAATATTTACAAATTTTGGGAAATATATTTATTTGCTTTCTCGCAGACAGATGAGAAAGCTCATTGAAAGCAGCCAGTTAGCTTAGCTTAGCTTAGCTTAGTACAAAAACTGGTAACAAGGGGAAACGGCTAGCCTGGCTCTGTCCAAAGGTAAATAAATACACCTACCAGCACACATCATTAACATGTCATATCTCATTTGTTTATCCGTACAAAATCTGAAGTCTAAAAACAACACCTTACAGTTTTACGAGGGGTTATGTGCTAGACTGTTACTTGGCCAGGAAACAGTGTTTCCAATCTTTATGGTAAGTTAAGCTAACCCTCTCCTGGCTCCAGCTTGATATTTAATCAATAGACACAAGAGTGGTGTCAGTCTTCTCAACTCATCAAGAAAGCAGAATAGCTTGTTTTCCAAAACTATCCTTTAGAGAAAATATAATAAAAACTTATTCTGAACTCGAAAATCTGTTAAAGCTGGCCTCAGACTGCTTGAACTTTGTCCTCGCTCAGTTTGTTTGTTGTTGATGAAACTCTATACACACAACTTGTGTTGAAAACTGTGTTTTCCCTCATAAATGTTTTTCTGACACTGTAGCAGTAAAGTAGAGTATTGCAGTATGTGGAGTACTGTGTGTGCTTAGCTAGCTAGATGCTGCCTACCGTACCGTAGAGCTAGCCACCTCATTACTCCCATTCTGTCTGCTGTGATTTATGGAGCTACCTGTGTGTGTGTGTGAGTGAGTCTGCACCTGCTCCCTGTGTTGTCTCAAGAAATTTTAATTGCTTTCATGTCATGTGACAAAAAGGAAGTGATGACAGTAATGAAATTCGATTGGATGATTATCATCAAAAACAAAATTAGTGGCCTGGCTTTGACAGGAGAGAGAGAGAGAGGGGGGTTAGGAAACTGTGTATTAAAAATGACAGTTGATTATGTGTGTGTGTAAGAGAAAGTGTGTGTGTGTGTGTGTGTGTGTGTGTGTGTGTGTGTGTGTGTGTGTGTGTGTGTGTGTGTGTGTGTGTGTAAATAGGCTGGCATTGATGAAATGTTTCCTCGCGACTTGTGTCTCTGAGGTATTACACACACACACACACACACACACACACATTGAGGTTGTGAAGGTCACACTGACATACATTCGCACACTTATACACGGTGTCATCAGTTTGGAGGCTGCAGGAAGTTTTCAGGAGTTTAGCCTGTCACACAGACCACGTCCACACTAATCCAGCTGCATCTCAAAATGTGCTTTCAGTTTGTTTTTATAAAGATCTCAGTCCACACTGAAACGACTGAAAGAAGAGGAAAACTAGACAAAGCCTCTCCTTCTTCGTCATCTTGTGGTCTGTGTTCGTCACCGCTAACATGTGGGATAGACTTCTTGTTCAGTGGTGGAATGTTACTAAGTACATTTACTCAAGTACTGTACTTAAGCACAAATTTTGTACTTCTTGTACTTTACTTGAGTATTTCTATTTTAAACTTTGACTGTACTAGATCTCAGAGGCAAATTCAGTACTTTTTAATCCACTACATTGGTCTGACTACATCCTTCCTGCAAGGTGGAAACTATGTTTCAGCAAATTTGGTGATTTTGAATGTTTCTGATAAACTGAGGGATGAAGTTCCTTAATGGGTTGAGAAGATTCTCTTACTCCTTAAAAGCTAAAAAAAAACCTATTTAAAATATACCCGTGAAAATGCATCACAAATGCGTCACCAAGCTGATTTTATAGAACATGATGCGTTGCTGTTTAATCAACTACCCAGCATTATATAAAGAATAGAATTAGTATAGAATAGAATAGAAGAATAGAATTTGCCCAACCTGAAACAGTAGTAAAATGCAACATGCACATAAATGCAGCAGTAATATTAATCCAATAACATCAGACAAAGCAGTAAAACACGGACACGGAACATTTTACTGCGTAATGAGTACTTTTGATACTTTTGAAGTACATTATGCTGGTGGTAAAATACTTTTACTTAAGATTTTGAATGCAGGCCTTGTACTTGTAGTGGAGTATTTTCACAGTGTGGTATTAGTACTTCTATATACAGATACTTGGTTTTGTTGCTCTGTTGTGTCTCAGCTGGTAAAAGCAAAACATGGAAATTTTGGGGAATACGCTTATTCGCTCCTGCTGGAGAGTTATATGAGAAGATTCATACTACTTTCATATCTGTCATTTAAATATGAAGCCAGCATCCAGTTATCTTAGCTTAGCATAAAACTGTTAACTTATGCTTATTACTTACTTAAGCTAACTGTCTCCTGGTTGTAGCTTCTTGTTTATCATCACATATAGGCCTACTATGTTTTAGTTCAGCTGATGCATCTGTTGTCAGACAACTGAATAAGCAGAAAATAGTGACTGCCGGGCAGGACAGGTTATTAAAAAAAATAAAAATAAAAAATAGTGATTTGGGTACGTGTCTAAAAATGTCACAGTTTAACCAAGTGAACAGTAACTCCGGTTCTGCGGCACTGAAGCGTGTGATCATGAAGTCATCTCAACATAAATACAAGTTAATGACAACAACTGTATTGTGTGATGGTTTTGATCACAGAGAAAAGAAGCAGACAGAAAGTTGTCTTCTAAAAGAATAAATCTGGTGTAATTTCTGTATTGTCACTAGGGCTGTGTCCAAAATCACCCACTACTCACTATATAGTGGAGTATATAGTGAGCTCGCCATTTTGTAGTGCTGTCCGAATGTATAGTGAGAATTATTAGACCCTATATAGTCCACTCAATGTATCCCAGAATGCATTTTGAAAAGCTGTGTACAACCGATGGTCACTAACCAAGCCGTATATACCATCATGCACTGCACTGATAGAAAAAACTGATTGTCCGACAGCAATGACGTAATTAACGATCGGGGTAGTGTCCGAAAGTGTTGTTTTAATAATGCGAGTGAGCTCACTATATAGTACTTTACATACAACTCCCTACATAGGGGGTGGGGAGTAGTGAATGAGTGGGGATTTCGGAAACAACCTAAGATGAAAACCAGCAATGTGCATCTCTCAATACTTTCTGACTTCCCTAACCTTCCTGTGGCCCACAGCCCATTGGTTCCTACTGAAGATGTCAAAAAAGGCTCACAGATATATAGTTTAATTTTTTAAAGAAGATTTTTTCAAACAGCTGGTCACTGTAGTTTTTTAGTAAAAAAGCGTTTATCAGGGACTATTTACACTACTACAGTGAGTGTTCACGGTAATCAAGGAACATGTTACCCAGTACAACAGTGTGACTCGATGATGTGTTTTTAATAGTTTTTGGACAACAGTGGAGCTTTATGGCATAGAGAAATAAGACACATCAGACCCCGAAAACAGATTATACATGTTAGTCGGATCACTTAATTAATGGTTTTGTTTTGGGATTTGTTGACAATAAAAAAATATAGAATATCATGATTTATCCTCAACTCTACTGCCGTAACAGTGCTTGTTTTCCAAAAGCTCCATCTCTACAGACCATGAGGTCAGTCTTTACAGCTGCATCCACTATGGAGACTTAATTCCAATGGAGGGTCAAAAAACAGAATAAAGATTTGTTTTCAGATTCAGCTGGCTTAGTGTAGACATTACTCAGAGACAGTCACTCAGACAGACAGCTTATGTGTGTCAGCAGGAAAACTGCAGTAAAGTTTGTCAAACACACAAAGTCACAGTCTCCTCTATGTGAAGGTGATGGTTGGTCTTTATTTAGAAACTGAGACACAACTTTCCTCTCTACATCCTGTCAGCTTTAAAGTTCAGTTTTAAGTCTAAGAAACAGATGAGTGTGTCCTAACTTAAACCACCTGCCTACCAAGGTGTGTGTTTGTCTCATATTTCTTCTTCCATTAGTTGAGTGGAGCAGCCGTTGAATGTTTGATGAGTCAGCATGTTGAGAAGGAAGTGATGTCATAGCCGTCTTCTTGTCTTTCGGGCTGGGTTAATGTTTTCCGGCAGGAGCTTCAGCTTCTACTGCAATACTGCTGAAACACACCATGTTGTACTTTAACAGTGTGCTTGTACACTAGTATAGTTTGTGGTACTGAGGCTGTGTGTGGTTGTTTGGAAGGAATTTGTGGAAATGAATAATATGAACCAGACATTCACAGCTTTGCTTCAATGTTAGTCATGTATGTGATGAAATGTTTGTTTTCCTGATGTCACTCAATACAAAAAAGACTAAAATGGTTTTTCCATTAACCCTGGTTGGTCCGCTTGTGCCGTTATGACGCATGTTTCCACTACAGCCTCACGGCAGGGGACAGCCGTGTCGTGCCCCGCTGCTGTGGTCCTGCTTGGCATTGGGGCCGACCGCAGCCTATATGGTCTCCTCCCCTCAGTCCCTAGCAGCTATACTCATGAGTGTCTGTGCTGGAGGCCAGAGAGTGCAATGGAAACAGACTTAGCAAATGAAGCATGTGACTTAAATGTCCATGGTAGAGACAAAAACCATCAGATTTGTGTGGAGTGATGAGGATACTGTAACCTTCCTCAAATTAATTACATTGTTTTAGGTTTGACAGGTGTTCTTTTATTAATTTAATCAAATTGTTGCTCTTCTGCAACAGTTTAACAGCACCCAACTGGAGCTCCACCAGCTGTTTATCTTGATGCACCAACACCTAATATTTGCATAACAGTAGTCAATGGGAAAACACATATTCACGTGTTTTGTTCTGAAAATTTGGTTAAAATTTGCCCTACGTTTGGATAAAAACTTTGCTTGTGATAGTGGGTGGTAATCATGGTTAGCAGAGGGTATGCAGTAGCTTTGTTAGATGTATGTTATTGAAAAGGTGCAGAGAACAGTCTTTCCACAACTTTTGTCAACATATTCTCACTCCTAACTCATCACATATGGACCCTTGATCAAGACGCTTGGCATCACTTTTTAACACCCTGGGTATCCCTTTAGAGTTGTTTTTGGACGTGTAGGGAAACAAACACTTGTCTCCTGGGTGAAAGTCCAGTTTCTGGTCCACCCATCCCCCCCGACCACCTCCTTACTCTGACTTTTGTGTTACATATCTGACACCTATCTTTAGCGTTAATAAATGACGCTACCAGGCTTCCCACAGTGCATTGAACTATGATGCTAAGAGGCTTTCCACTGCCCTGATGTGTGCTTACATTTTTTAAGGGGATCAGCTTCGGCGTAACCCCTCGATGCACAACCATAAATCATCCTTATTAAGTGGGTAACTTCAGTCAGGTGATGACACCCGAACAAGTTCCTTTTAAGTGAATGGAGACCATGACATGTGGTCAGCCTGTGCAGTAACACAGACACACACACACACACACACACACACACACACACACACACACACACACACACACACACACACACACACACACACACACACACACACACACACAGGAGTTCCGTGTTTTTCCTCACTTATGCAAGGACGGTGGCGAAGTCAGACTACTGTCAGTAGATGTTCAGAAGAGTGCAAGTGGTAATCTCTATTATTAGACCACAGATTATACAAATCTGAGCCACAACACAAACACAAACACAAACACACACACACACACATGCACACACACACACACACACACACACACACACACACACATACACTCTTCTGTGGATTATAATTTCAATCCCACAATCCCCTTCTGGCTCAACCAATCATGTCCCACCAAATCCTGCACAGCCTGCTGGGTAACCTACATGCAGTGGTGTGTATACATGTTTGTGTGTGTGTTTGGGTGCGTGTGTGTTAATCCCTGACAGTCTGTAATAGAGGAACATCTGGTTTATTTCTGTGATTCTGAAACGTCCTGTTCAGGCAGGAATCAATCAGTTTCAAATGTTCACTTTAACATTTTTGGTACAATTGCTTGTAAAGAAACACATCTTTGCATGTCCTTAGCACTTTTACAAATGTTCTGCCTTCTTCTTTCATAGTCTGGTTTGGCCAGTGAATACTTTTCCCAAAAAAGAGTACTTTTCATATTCATACTCAATATGAACAATTTGCAATATGCAGCATCTACCAAAGCAACAGAACAGCAGCTACAGTGTATCGTCGTTGAGTTCAGTGGCAGTTGTCAGACAATGATATGTGTGAGGTGCCGGGTGGCCACATGGGTCTACACCTTAGTTACAAGTTCAGTCCTGAATTTTAGTATGAAAGCCAAGTTTCACCTAGAAGTGTCAGGTCCGTATGGAGCAGAGTAGCTATTTAAAGACAGAAGTCACAGCGTCCTGAAGTGAAGGTTGGACAGACAGAACAACGTCACTGTACCTCCTGCTCTATCTGTGTGTGTGTGTGTGTGTGCGTGCGTAATCCCTACTGCAGAATGTAAACCATACAACATGATGTCAATAGTATAGATGAGAGGATTAGAACCAAACACACTCTGCATCGCTTTCTGAGTGTGATTCAAATTAAATCTCTGATAACGTCAAAATGTTTCTGTTCACACTGAGAGCAACAGACTGGAACCAATACTCACTCATTAATAAAACGCATTAAATGAGGTGATAGCTGTAATGTAACCTCATCTCCATATCAGAAGATGGGATTCTCTTAGATCCAACATGAAACTGATGCAATTTTCATGAATAATTATTGTTGTCAGTGTTAACCTATGTGTCATTTCATTTACTGTGACTGCTCCTAATTAAAAACCACCCCGCATTTCACCCCGCATTTCACCATGTGGAGCAGCAGCAGTAGAAAATGTTGTGTTTGCATTAGTAGTCACTTATCCACCTCTTAAACGTCTGTTGTCTGGAGAGTTAACAAAAAACGGTGAGGTTAATATCAATGAGATTAGATTACAAACACTGTAACACTGGATTTAGAGCTAGACCAATTTATCCGCCAATATCAAGCTAATTTCACAGATAACATTATTGGTGTATATGTCAACCAATATGTTACAAGACCTTCCAATACAGACATGCCAAACAAAGTGTGAGGCAACAGAGAAACAATGTCTCCAGAACAGAGTTTGTTCATCAGAAACACTGAAAAGTTTTATTCTCAACAGTAAAATATCCCACGGAGTATGTATCCTGGTCACAATTTTAAAAAACTATATATATATATATATAAGAGATCTGTATCAAGATTGTTAATGGAAGGTGTTTATATTGGCATCACCTCTATCAGTAGATGTATAGTCATCTGATTTTTTAAAAGACCAAATATTGATATTACCACCGACCTTCCGAATTAACGGGCAATTAAGACAACAGAATCAAAAAACTGGATTTGATTTCAGTAAAATCTTAGGGATTATAACTTTAAACCTGCTGAGACAAAGAGTGTTTAATCCACCCACACAGCTAACCTGACAGACGGGCTGATGAATCGGGTAGAAGAAGAAGACATTTAACTTTTTTTGCTTCCTTGGTGCACTTTTTCTTTTCCCTTCGTGTTGGACACAGAACCTTTAGAAACAAACTAGACAGAAAAGTAAGGGTATGGATGGCGATTATAGATCTACTGAGGCTTCAAAGTGTCATAAAATGTCACCAACAATTTTAATTGTTGGTGTAATAGAAATTACACCAACAATTAAGATTAGTTTATTAATGAAAGAACATAAAGGATGTGAGGGATCAATACAAACCGCTATAAATACTTTACAGAGTTATATTATTAGACAAATATTAAATATTTGGAAAGGATACATCCTTTTCCTGAATGAGCCACGTTTTTTTTTCAGATGATCCAGATTAAAGACACATGTATTTGTTTGTATTTTACGAATGAAGAAGAGACATGTTAGAGCCTCTGTTGATGTTGTTATTCCACAGATAGTTTGGCCACCTATACAGTGATGTGATAACGTTAATACCAGATCAGTTGACCAGTCACTAAACAGAAATTGATTGAACGGGTAAATACGCACTCATAGGATACACCTGTGGTTCCTCACTCCTCACCTGCTTCCCAAACGTGTTTAACGTTTTAAAATATCCTCGATGATGGCGAACCTTGATTGATATGTGTGTCACTGTCTGGAGGAGGGAGCAAGCATAATTAGCTGACTGAACGAATGTGATGCCATCAGACTGTTTGTTGTGTGTGTCACTGTGAAGCTTCTATGGTTTTATATGTGATGGCCACCTGTCTGATGAGAAAGGGCAGAGTATTTGGCTTTATTTAACACATTCATACAGGTACACTGACTCTGCAGTTAAGAATTCATAATACAGCAGAAAGAGATACAGTTGGTGGACCTGAGAGTAAGTTGAGAAACACATTCACCTGTTTGACAACACACATGCAGCATAGCGAAACTGTAGTAGGAAGTCAGGTGACTTTATTATTGAGCAGCAAATGTTTCAAACCAGCAGTCAAAGATGTTTCCTTTTAACTTTGAACACAGTAACCTTAACCACATATTTATTATTGTCAGGATGATGACGAAGGGCCCCTAACCTTAACAAAGTAGGCATTTTAACCCAAACCATGGTCTGTCCCTCGTTTTTGTACCAAACCTTAACCACGGCTTTGTCACATCTTAAAACTTATTTATTTTTCAACAAGGATTTGTAGTGGTTTTGCAAGGAAAACAATGTAATCCAAAACACGCTGCAAATACAGACAACACAACCAAAACACAGAAAATATAACCAGATACATAAACGCACTGAAGTTGACTGCTCGTCACTGGTGTTGGAAAATAATTTAACCATGAATGAATGAATTCATTTATTCTTATCAAAGTTCCTCACTGGGTGCATACGCTCAAAAGGTTTTCCAGGCTTCCTTGGGCTTCCGTGTTTTTGGGCCACTAGAGCAGCATTTCTGAGGCTACCTGCCGGCCAACCACTATGCCAATATCGCCTCAAGCCAAACGCAAGTCTTGGTGGTTTAGCGTGCCTGGGTGTATTCATAATTTTTTAGTGTCCCTCAGAAACCGTGTGCAACTTCCAGCATTTCTGTATTTGCTTCGCATTTTGTTATGCTGCATATGTGTCTACAGACGATGTTTTCTTCATTTGACTGATTTGTTTGTTCAGTTGGCTGTTTGTTGAAGTGCGTTGAGCAGTCAGGGTGACCATAAATACAGACCACACATCACATGGACAAAGATGAACCCATCAATACTGACATTCTTGGTGTCTGTATTATAATCATGCCTGCCAACATTTTTTCCAGTGGCAGGGGTGCTTTAAATGAAAAAATAAATAAGTAATTAAATAAATGAAGGAAGGAAACCTATTCTGTGCCTGATGTGTTGGCTCACATCATTTTCCCCACCAACAACAGCTAAAGTTAAGATAGTAGAGAACAGCTGCAGAGAGGGGCTGCGCACACGCCTCTTGGATTGGGCTGTGGGCCAGGTTGAGGAGACAGATGGGTTGAAATTGTATGTAGTGTGTGGACTATGTGTAGATTGTGTTTCACAGATGGTCTGGCAACTTGGGTGATGTCAGACAAACATACAAAACATTGCTGGCAGGTCTGATTATAATGTGTCCCAGGGATTAGACAAATAATATAGCCTAATATTAATTATCTTTGTATATAACATTATGCACAATGTGGAGGTTTCCATCTAGTTGCAGTATACCCAGCTAACCATAGCTTTCTCTGAGATATGCTTACTGTAAATCTAGGTTAGAATCATCATTTAACAACCTTAAAGCAGTTTTGTCTAGTAAGGAAAATGTGGGTTGTTTGGTAGCTGTGTGAAGAGCGAGCCAGGAAAATGAAACTTGTGTGAAGGTTTTTGCCCTGAATTCAGCCTGTCAGCTAGTTCTTCCTCCCAACAAGCTTTCATAAATCCAGTGTTAGGTTTGTGGTTTCAGGTCAGAGCTGCTCCAGTTTAGGTTTTGAGGTTAGAAATGAGATTTGAACTTGTGGAGCCTTGTTGGAGGTCAAACACAGCCACAGAGGAAGCGCTGCCTGAGAAACCATCTTCAAAAAGGAACAAAGCATGATCTAATATTAGTGCATTTGTAGGGAAAATGGTGGTTTAGTGTGTGACGAAATATTTCATTGATTGTTCAAAGTTGAAAATTTTTTTTCTGAAATATATCGGTGTGTAACAAAGCTGTTTGGCAATGGTTTGAGTTTTCACCAGTTTCTTCTGATAGTAGATTCTCAGTTTCCTGCAGGGACAAACATCAAACTGTATCTAGTAGTTTGTTTCAGCGTCTCTGCTGCTGCTGGCCACTGCTCTGTTCACTGTGTGTGTGTGTCTTCGACCACTGTCATTACCAGCTACTGGCCTCCGGGTGGGAGACAGCCACTCGAAGACCTCTCTCTCTGTCTTTTCACATTTCCATTAGTTTCTTTGTCCTGTCGTGCCCTCGGGTTGCTGTGTGTTGTACAGTGCCTCTCAAGGAACATGGACATACATTAGTGGCCCCCTCAATATCTTCTTTTTCTTTTACACCAGCAGGATTCAGAGCTTTTTACCAATCAGATGAGCGCCTCGTTTGTCCACTCGCTGACATAAAAAAAGTACGAGCAAGAAAAGATAAGATTAGATAAGATATCTGATGGTGTAAACCTTGTATCTCCATGTCTAGTGATTTCCCATGTTGTCAGATGTGTTCTCTATCGGCTCTATGGGTTGAAAACATTCTTCAGACCTGAACAATGGCTTATAAAAGCTTTCATACCCCACTGAACAATCACACACACTGCAGCTGCCTGTTAGTTCCTTTGAAGATGACATACATTTTGGACATAAAAGGTTTTCACCCGACAACAGTCTTAATGGTAGTACGTCATGGTGAGCAAAGCTGCCAGTGGTCAAAATTAATTTTATATTTGTCTACAGTAAAATAGATATGCTCTGCTAATGACATGTTATTCACTTACATTTTTTGGTTCCTTCTTAAGCCTAGTTCACAATACACGATTTTTAGCCCGATTTGCCAGTCGGTGAGCTCGGCTACTGTCAGGCTGTGATCGGGAGTAAATCAGTGTTCGATCTGTGGTCGCCAGTCGTTATGTGTGAACTACTCAATGACGCATCAAAAAGGCTCCCTGACACATTTTTGACACATCGGCGACGTCTGCCAGATATCTAGCATGCCAAATATCTGGAGAAGTTAGCCGACTCGACATCCACATCCAGCCAATGAGAGCAGGCAGCTACTTTTTCACTACAAAACACTTTTTACTCACCTCTAGCTTTCTCTGTAGCTCAGACAATCCCTGCTATCTGCGTGTGCTAATCCATTCTTTCAGCCATATTCTTTGTAATTACAATTGGTATCTTCATAATAACAAACAACAGCTGTTTCGTGTGTAGGTTCGTGTCATTTCCCGTTTCACATTTCACATGTGTTTTCTTGACAAAACGTGGTTTGGAGACCAGCAGCGGGTGACAGAGCCGCTGTCAGCTCGTGTAGTGTGTGACCCCCTGTCACCGATCAGTCATGTTGTGTGAACGCCTCCACGACTTCAAGACTCCCATCACAAGACGGCAAGTTGTGTAGTGTGAACGGCACGGCCATCGGCCAACGCTGAAAGTTGTCTAGTCTGCGCGAGCATCTTTTGTTGTGACACTGTGTGTAGGATGCATCTCATTTGCATATATTGTAGCCTTTCAAAACATTTATTAATTAGAAATAATCTTCACGATCCAGCTGAGAGTGAGATGAGAAGATTGATAAGATGTAACAGCGTCGAAAGCCTTAGAAAGATCCACAAACATTGCTGTATTTTGAACGGTGGATGTATAATTTAATTATGTTTCATCATGTATTGATGTCAGTGACATGAGACTGAAACTCAGTGAAGTGTTTCTTTACACTCTGTTGAGTCTCTTTTAAGTCTTGAAAGATGGAAGCATTTGCTTCTTCAGGTTTCTGTGGAGCATTGCCTTGCTTTTATCAGACACTAAAGAAAATATTTCGGCTTTTTCTCTTCAGTCAGGAATCACATTGTTGCTTGACTGCTGTGTGTGTGTGTGTGTGTGTGTGTGTGTGTGTGTGTGTGTGTGTGCGTGGGATTATAACCCACAGCTGGCCTCTCTGATTACTGACTGCATGGTCAGCCTGGATTAGACTCTCTCACACACATGCATCACAACAGAAAAGGTAAACGCACACACTTCAATTCATTTTGATGCTGAATGCTCAGTTTACTGACTCTCTCTTTGTCTGCATCTCACTTTATGTATGTGTGTGAGTGTGTGTATGCATTTACCCCTGTGTATGTGTGTGTGTGTGTGTGTGTGTAGCGTGTGTGTGTGTAATTCCCAGCTCAATAGAGCAGATATATTTAATCCTTCCCTCACTGAAGCTGATGTCAGCATCAGCTGGCTCTGTGTGTATGTGCATGCGTGTGTGTTTGTGTGTGTGTGTGCATTTTGTGGCTAATTCATCACAGTGGCAGATTAACCAGCTGTCTGCAGAACATAAAGTCGACTACTAACAACCAGCTGGAAGAGAGAGAGAGAGAGAGAGAGAGAAAGAGAAGAAGTGTGAAAGCAGTGGAGTCTCCTGGATAACTGAACATTGCCATAGGTTTATTGTATGACCACCAGATTCAAATATTTCACCATCATACCTTACAAATCATATTGTTTCTTTGTTTTGGTTTACTGACTCTAAATACTACAGTATCTAGTTTTGAAACTCACTTTAGAATAAATAGATAATTCAACATGAGTAGATGGAGATTCAGATATTCATTAATCATCATCATCATCACTTACAGGGTTGCATGTAATTATGCAGATTACTGCGTTGTTGGACTGTTAGCAGAAAGTAGTCTACATGGACGAAACTTTTCTGAATTTTTAAAGAAATTGCAGTTTCACCTTCATTTTTATTTTCATTTCGGACACTCAAATAAAATGACACAATGCAATATATAGCAAGCGGGAGTGATATCTGACACAACCACTGACATTTGTAATAACGCAAATAACTACAAATCTGATACTACAACATAAACCTTTAATGTGTTCATGAGTAGTTTTTCTATCTTGGCACTTAATTATATGGAAGTGCCCGAAAACCAAAGAAACATGGATTCCTCATATCAGCCAATTATTGCCATCTTGTTCATCTTGTCAACACACAGAATATTTAACCATGCTAGCGGCAGGGAATGTCGGCCTGTCCACCACTTTGTTTCAGACTAAAATGTCTCTATTGAATGGATTGACATTTATTGTACAGATTTTCATGGTTTTCAGATAATGTATGACTTTGGTGATCCCCTGCTTTTTCCTCTAGTGCCGCCATGAGCTTGACCTTTGATTATACTGTCTATACAAATATTGGATGGACTGCAGCTTTCAGATATTTTCCAACACAGTTGATAATTTTTTGTTCTGATGATCCAACCATGAGAGTTTCACACCAATTCAAGCCATAGTGCTAAAACTGTAAGTCATGTAACATTATCTATGTGAAAACTTAATTAATGGGACTTTTACTCTTGTAATCAGTGGTGTATAAAATAGCTCCCGCTCCACAACCGCTTCACAACTCCATTAAGATAACTCCAAGCTTTCTTGCATATTCAGAACACTTTGTCAACACAAAACACTGCACTGTAGCTGCTGTTCTGTTCTCAGTAGATGCCACAGGCTGACCCAAGGCTATGGAATAGGTTTTGAATGGCTAAATGTCAAGTCAGTTCAAGTCATTTGTATTTATATAGCCCTGATTTTCTCTCTGGTGCAGGCCCTATGGGTACCAGCAGCTGCCATACCATACTATGAAATATAAATTATCAAAAGGTAACAATTCCTTCTGTGCTTTTAGTCAAAGGTGTGCCATTAAAGGGCTAATGAGTTGTCCACATCTGAATCCCTCAAGTGAATTTTAATACAGTACATACAGTAGTAATGTATGTAGGTCAGGGCAATTAAGCTAACTGAATATGAGAAAACTGAGTGGGTGCATGTGCACGTGTGTATCCTGTTAGAAGTCATGTGACTTGGCAGAGCTGACAGGACAACAGATGGACACAGTCATGTATTGACCTACACACACACACACTGGACATTGGACACACACATATGTCATCCTTCCTCTCTCTCTTCTTATTCATTACTTCATCACTCTCCCTGTGAGCGTTTGATGCTTCACACTCTGCATCCGGTGTCATTCAGGCTTCACTCCTGTCCGTATGTCTGTCTGTCCACCTGTCTGCCCCTCAGTGAGTGTCTCCTGAGACCATTACTTGTTCCTGTCAATTTACATCCGCATTGGCTGTGGTGTTGTGTTGCAGTGTTTCTCAATATATCTTGGCTAATGTCTTGGTGAAAACATTTTTTAAAATCTATTTTATCAGCAGATTATGGTGTTTTTGACATTAGCCTGTGGGCAGGTAAATGATCATTTAAAATATCATACAACTACACTGTATGGTGTTATAAACTTCTTCTTCTTCTTCTTCTTCTTCTTCTTCTTCTTCTTCTTCTTCTTCTTCAGGGATGAAGACTCCTCTCAGCCCCTCTCAGCTCCTGGAGAGTGGGCAGATCTTTGCCTTTGGAGGGATGTGTCATGAACTGATGGACAGACCCATACCTACAACCATCAGTCTCTCTGTCCAGCAGACTCCACCCCCAGGTGATTGACATGTTCTAGCACCAACCAGTTTGTTTCCCCTACAGTGTCATTCATCCTTGTACTTTTCTCCTACAGTCTGACTCATCCACTTGTTTCCTCCCAGGTCAGGGTGGGGCCTACTCGCTGTGTGAGGTGTGTAACCTGCAGCTGACCTCTGCTGCTCAGGCCCAGGTGCACTACAATGGCAAGTCTCACCTTAGAAGAGTGAGACAGCTCCAGGCTGGAGAGACAGGACAACAGGCAGCAGGTACATTATCACTACTGTCATGTGATTGTAGTAGCTGTAGTATTTGCATGAGTAGTTTTCAACAATCAGCTTATGAGGAAATAATAAAATGTTTCAGCTAGTAGTAGTGGCATTAGTGTGAGCTGTATTAGTAGTAGTGGTAGAAGCAGCAGTTTTTGCAGCTGCGGTGGCAGTAGTAGTAGTAGTAATATTAATGATAGTAGCTCCAGCGGCAGTAGTTTAGTCTGGTCAGCTCCTTGTATGTTCTAATGAGTCTTGACTTCTTTAATTCCAGCAGGGGCTCAGTCTAGGTCTCTTCCCCAGCCCACAGGGCTCAGCTCCCAGCCAACAGGACTAACTCCGACACCAGGCCCCAGTCCAGGCGTCAGTGCTCCATCCAGCACGACTGCAGGTAGGACCAGTGCTGCTGTACTACTGCTTCTTCTGCTCCTGGTGTGCTGCACTGACAATGACATTTTGTGTCGCCTCACTAAGTTGCACTTGCACACACCACAAAGCCTACAGCTGGTAATAACTAGTCAGTAGTTTGTTCTCCTAACCCACATACAATTACAGACAGATTTGCAAGCTGTCATGGTAACCAGAGAAAAACTATGAACTAAACAGGACATTAATTTGTAAGGTCTGCTGAGCAAGAGTGACTCGGCTCAACCATCATCAACAGCTGCTGCCCCGTGGAAGAGGTCAGAATGTGCGTGTGAATGTTTGCGTGCTGGATCTCAGATTGACCCGTAAAAAGGATAAACTGACCTGCATTAACTCAGATCATCACTGCAGTTTTATACTCAGCCTCTGTATATTGTTAGCTCTACCCGAACACCTGCCAGTCATGGTGATGAGGAAGATTGTACTATTAGTTAGATTATCGTGAATTTTGCTCAGACTCATGGCTGGACTGAATAAATTACTACCCATCTAGTTGTGTTAAGTGTAACCAGAAGTAAATATATTGATTGTGTACAAATGTTACAGACTCGGTGGCTCATAGAGATAGATGGACTTTTTATATATATGGAAATTTATTTGCACCGTGTGGAGTAAATAAAATTATGAACCTGAAAATTAGCATGATAAGACCACTTTAAGCTAAGATAACTGCTTAACTGGCTGCTGACTGTAGCTTCATATTTAACACACGGACGTGAGAGTGGTATTGATATTGTCCTCTAAATCTCTGAATAAGCGTATTTCCCAAAATGTAGAACTATTCCTTTGACATAAAGATAGTTTATCTTCTTATCAGTGGCTATGGGGCAATGCACAGAATGATTCAGAATATGAGCATGTGGCTTTTCAGTTCCATATTATAGTGTGTCTATAAATTATTTTTATCAATACATATTCATGGTTTAATCATTGCAGTACTTCCAGCACCCTCTGCTGCTGAAATTACAATTGAAGCTTTTCACATTGCTTGACCCTCTTTGGTTTTGTGGTCAGATGTGACTGGAACAGTTTTCAGACCCAGTTTTTAAAGTCAAACTGCTGGTCAACAGAGTGAGAATATGCTGTGAGATGTAAAGGAGTTAAAGTGGAGCAGACAGCAGCAGGTCATTAAACTGGGACATAGCACTGCTCCAAAACCACACTTCCATAACCACACTAACATTTCTCATAGACATCGTTAAATTCACATGTATAGATTCTTTTCATTACATTATATTTGGTTTTAGTCCATTAATGTATATATGTCCACAAAAATCTCCTGTGAAAAACACAATGCAGAACTTGAATTGGAAATCTGCCGTTTTAGCCCTGAGTGGATCTGACTTCCAAGTTGGACTAGAAAAAGATAATATAACTTATATAATATTAATTAAAATAAGATAAATAAGTTTCAAAAATCAACAAAAAAGAAGAAGATAAGACAAGAAATAAAAAAACAAACAAACATAGACACGCACGCTTAATTACAGTATGTGAGATGATGATGTCAGGGGAGACAGGAAACCGAAAGACAATCTCACACTGACACATGAACACAGCTGTAATTACATACTGTGTGTCCATATCAGTGTACAGGCTACAATAACACTCGTTAAAGATGAAATCTCTCTCTACTGGACGTACACGCACCAACAAACATACACAAACACACACACACACACACACACACACACACACACACACACACACACACACACACACACACACACACACACACACACACACACACACACCACTCAGCCTGAATAGTCATGTCTCTCTCTCTCTGTCCATTATGTGATGCCCGCTCGACCATTAAAAGCTCTTTGGCCTGATCTCAGCTGCTCTAGGCCAGGCTGAGTGTGTGTGTGCGCGCACGTGTGTGTAACCTGGCTGGCTGAGCAGCCTATCAGCAGTCAGGTCAGATGACATCACAGCCAGTACAAACAGTTGTGCTACAGGGGGACAGTCGAGCTCCTCAATCAATGAAGTTCATCCTTTACTTAAGTGAAAGCATAAATACAACAGAGTAAAATACTTATTATATATGATATTACTGGATTACTATCACTGAGGCATTAATGTGTAAGCAGCATTTTAATGAAGGTGTAGCCAATTGTGAGTACTTTATACTCTTGGATAGTTTAATCTATAACAAAGCATCCTGTTTTATAAATCTATCATGTCTTTTTTTGTGTAACAAATTGATCTGTAAAGTAGTAACTATAGCTGTCAGATATATTTAGCGAATGGTATGGTATAATAAAAATGAAATGTAGTGTAGTTCTACTGCCCACACTATGTGTGTAGGTGCACAGCTACAGCTCTGCAGTAAGTTAAACACAATACCAGTAAAGGTTGAAGACAGGAGTTGCATTCAAGTATTTACTAGAAACAATTAATAAGACACAATAATTTCAACGATGGTCATTGCAAATAGGAAGAAAAGATGAGATGCCACAAATTATAGTTAGACCAAAGTATAGACTGTCAAATTAGTTACACTCATACCAGGAAGAAATCAATACCAGTTAAAGACCAACATTAAGTCCCCATATAAATAAATACAGAAAGTAATCTTGTACACATGCACATAGAGTTTGTGAGTGAAAGTACAAAGAGTAAAATACACAGCAGTTACTTCACTGCATCACATTAGCCTCAGCTTCGTTTTCACCACTGCCAAACACATACATAATGTACAGAGGTGAAAGCACACACACACTCAAACACATTTAAAAGTTAATCAATCAACTAAAGGTGCACCATAAAAATTCTTCACAGAAGCACTCGGAGAAGCAGAACGTGACCGTGTACCGTCACTACAATTGAGAATATGCTTCGACTGCCATAACAATGAGCCAGGCTCCTTGGTGTTGTGGTCAAGTTACATGTTTAATACCCTGTGGACCTGGGTTTGAATCCAGCTAGGGTGACTGCTTTTGCCCTTTGCTACAGAGAACCAAAATGTTATTTTAGGTGGAGCTGAGAGAGACGTTACTTTATTCTTAATAGTGGGGATATGCCATATACAGTTCCTGCTCTCACGGAGTACACTCATATCCTGGTTGTGTTGTCCCCTCAGTAGCAGTTAATGACCACCAGGAGGCAGCATACGCACTCATACACATACACTCAAACACACTCAGTCACTAATGAAAGAAGTGAATTCCCATGATCCACATACTCAGTGCAAATGAAGAGATTCATTCACATGAGACTAATAACATTTACAACATTATAGCTCCTCTCCTCTTCTAGTTTTCAGTATTTAGTGTGGGCAGAGTTGTTGCTGGGTACTCAGGACAACAACACTAATGCGCTTTGACTGTCTAACGCATTGTGCTGCAGTAAATATATGCTGAAGAATATCTTGTGTGAAATTTTTTGAGGAGGGTAGTGGAGTTTCTTTTTTCACGGGGTATAATGTCAAGTTTCCCTTTTAATGAGAACCTCAGTGTTCCTGTTTTTTTTTAGTACGATGAAGATCTTCGTTTCTTTCTTTCCTTTTCATGTGAGTGTGTGTGAGACAGAGCTAGCTCTAATTAGCTCTCCTGGGCTAATAAAGGTCATCATGTTGTCCTGCACGCATACATAATATCTAAAAATATATCTTATAATATCGAATATACAGTAAGACATACAGTTATTAATAGACCTGGATTGTCTAGTGAGTGAGATGGAGAGATTGAACAGGTGTTGATATGTGGTCTTGTGCTGGTGTATTCAGCAGCGTATGAATAGACCCTGCTGACAGATTCACACACTCATTGTGCTGTACAGCGGTGACAATAGGCTCAGAAGGGGAGGAAGGACGTGGGGCATCAAATATGACCAGATTTGAGCTGGTGTTGCCAAGTGACCCACATCTGTGACCACCAGTAGGCAACTTGTAATACAGGACTGGTAGAGGATTTTTCATCAACGAACTAATTTGGTGCCATAGTATAACAGCCTAAGTGTCTGTGGATCTCACCTCACTGCACAGCGAGCCGCTAACAGCAGCTTCATGGTCGGAGCAAGTTAGCTGCTGGGCGTTAGTCAACAACATTGCCAAGAAAATTTAATTTTTTAGTTTTTTCCTTTTTGCATGTCTATCAAGTCAATTTACATACCGCAGCAACGCGCGCGCGCACACACACACACACACACACACACACGGTGAGGAGCAGAATGGACTGTTCACAACTAACCACTGCGCTGTAGTAACATTATAACTAAATTTCCACAGAAAGCTTCATGAAAAACAGCTGCAGGCATCTGACACACTACACTCGTTAGTTAGGGAGCTTCAAATGAAGCGTACCGTTAACAGTTTCTCTCGACTGTCCCTCAGGATTACGTTAGTCCAGCATCGCCGAGGCTGCTTGCCACATTAGCCGCGCAACATGCTAACGCCAAGTTAGTTAGCAAAACACAGCATCCAAGTTTGAAGTCAGGCCATGTAGAGCCCATGGTGATCCGTCCTAGAACCATTCCAGAGCTCGTTACGGTTGTGGAACCTTTGAAGCACTAATTCATTAATTTAACACGACCTGCAGTTTAAAGTATGAACAATGCAGTTGTTGCGGTTATCGTGACAGCCCTAACCAGTGTAAAAAAACAACCAACATGTCCATGTGGGTTTAATGTGAGTTAAAATGTGTTAAGACTGTTGCTGTAACAGCAGGGTCTGGCGCGGACTAGTAGGAAAGTGGACTAGTAGAAACGATGTAGGACTAGTACGAGTTGTACGACCGGTGGAGGAAAACTTGTAATACTGGTGGGACTATAACTACCCATGGTACAGTATAAAACATAGAAAAGATAGTAATGAACTGGTTGTAGAGGACTTATAGACAACTGGTTGGACATGTAGATGACTGGTAGCACTGGTAGAGAACAAGAAGGATTGTTTTTCTTTTCCCGCTGGAACGCGGTTGGTTACTTTGCTAAATTATGGGTTTATTTATTTGCTGTTTTCCTCTGTTTTCTCTCCTTCTTGTCTATATAAATGATGTATTTTGTTTTTTGGACTGAAATAACTAAATGCTTGCATTCTCCCCTCCTCCTCCTTCCTCCTCTTCTCTTTTTTTGAATCACAATGCCATGAACTGGCTGAGTGCAAGTGAGCGACACAGAGATAGAGCGACAGAGAAAGAGAGATTTCCACTGAGACAGAGGGACAGTCATCACCGCTCACCGTGAATATCATCACCTCAGTGATTCAAATACTCTGTCCACTCTCTGTCTCTTTCTCGCTGTGTGTCGGTAGCTTTTCCTCTATCCACACACACACACACATGTCCCTCTGCGTTCACACAGACAGTCAGGTGGCGATTCTCTGCTGTTTGTTTTGGGTTTTCTCTTCGTTGCTTTTTGTTATTGGTTGAGCAGATGATAGAGGGGAGAGGGAGGAGGAGGTGGAGGTGAGGCAGCTGTCTCCCTGTCGATTATGTGGAGTAGTTTCCTGAGTCGAGGTAGGAAATCCTTATTCTGTCAATTTCTGTTTGAGCTCCACATTTAGCTGCTTTGATTTTCATTGTTACCGTATTTTTTCTCTGCCTGGGTAGCTGACATTATAGACACTGTGTCTGCAGGTGTGTGTGAGTGTGCTGTTTATGAAGGGATGGTGGGGATTACGTGACCCGGAGGTCATGACCTGGACTTGGAACTTGAACTGAGGTTGTTGTCCCTCTGCTCACTATGTGTTCAGTCTAAAAATGGTGGTTCTCCTGTGAAAACTGTCATTGTCATTGGGACATTCTGTCACGGAGACTGTTCATCAGAGGTTGATTATTATTTTGTGATGGTTATTTATTACATCACAAAATATAATACTTTGAGGGGCTATTTTCTACTTTGTTATAGTGTTAATCAGATCGATCAATCAGTACATTTCTGTTGATCTGTTCTTGTTTGTAGCTGAAATCTCTCTAAACACTGTTTTCTCTTGGCTGAGGTGTAAAAATTGTGCTATAGATAAATCTGATATCTGTTAAAATAAAATTACAATAAGAGATAGTTTTAGTATTTGATGATGGTAACTTTTAAATTTGAAACGTTATAAATGCCCTGAGATGGACTGGCGACCTGTCCAGATTGTACCCCGCCTTTCGCCCGATGACAGCTGGGATTGGCTCCAGCCCCCCGTGACCCTGTACGCAGGATAAGCGGTTGACGATGGATGGGTCGATGGAAATGTTATAAATTATTAGGACATCCAACATTTATATTTAGTAATTAAATCTATGGACTTTCACGCAGTATTTAGAAACATTCACCTATGTTCAAGACACTGTGGAAACCTTCTACATAAGATGGACGTTCTTCTGGCTGCTTTGTTTCTGCCAAGACTAATCCTTAGAGATAATTATATTATATAGTTGGAATATTGGTTGCTGCAACATCAAGATGTATTAGAACAAGACTAGCAGCCTACAGTCATGCTAGTAACTGTGTGTATTTGTACAGCAGTGTTTTGAACTAAATGCTAACATCAGCATGCTAAATGTTCCTATTGTTTGTTCACCATGTTCACAATCTTATTTTAGCATGTTAGCAGGCAAATTTCACAAATTCTAACCTGCCTGTGACGCTAAATGGAAAGTTAAGTGATTACCATAGAAAATCATCTTGAGGGGTGCATGAATGTGTTTATTAATTTTCATGACAGTGCATCTAATAATTATTGAGATAGTTCCCAAAACAGCACAAATGTGAACTTCTTGATGGCATATATGAAAAGTTAGGGGATCGCCACAGTCAGTAGGATTCATCCTCTGAGGACCACGGATGTCTGTTGAAAGTTTCACGACAATCTAGTTTATCAAAATCCGTTAGCCGTCATCTTCCTTTTCACAATATGCCAAATTTCAACCTAAGTAAAGTACACAATGTTTAAATTGTTATTTTTCCCCTAATTTCTGGCATTTCTAGTCAGGATGTTTATGTTACACTAACAGGTAAATTGAAATGTATCAACTATGGATAGTTAGTCTGAAGTTAATCAGATTATTTACAGCACATTGTCCAACCTCTCTTGCTTTATTTACTCTGAAATGTGATGATCTTCTTATGAGCGCTCAGTATGTAAATCTGACTGTTTCTGTTCAGAGGAAGAAGAGGAGAAGGACGTGTTTCAGGAATGTCATTAGCAAACATTATGGATCCTTTTAGACAGAGAATTTCTAGATGATTCCTGAAAGAAAGTATGTCTGATTAGGAGAAAATAAAGACATCGTTTGGTCCGCAGAATCTGTGACTACTTCCTGTCTGTCTGACTGACTGTCTGTCTCACATTCCTCTCATTATAGATAGCGTGACTGCTGTGATTACCCACACACTGCTGCTCATCACCACAGCTCAGTGTGTGTGCTGTGTTTTTGTCTCTTAAACACACACACACATACACACACACACACACACACACACACACACAATGGTTTTCCTTGTCCAGTGTGTCTGCTTTTAGTTCTGCATATTAAACCTGAGCTTCATCCCTCACTGTTTCTTTTACAGTTTTTTCCCCCACCTCGAGGTTGGACCTGAGTTTGTCTAGCACTTCTTGCTGTACAAAATGTTCCAGAGCTGGATATAATTTATAATCTACAGGTCAGATTTACATGAAATTTCCTGGTAACTGCTTGGATTTCAGTGACCTTTCCTCCAGCACTACTCTCTGGACAAACTTCATTTTTTAAATCTCCATTACTGGTAAGGTTAAATCAAAGAATAGCTAAATCCTGTTGTTTGTTCTGTCAAACACTTTAATATACCATGTTAGTTTGGTTCTGATGACATTTCTATTGCAGGTGACTGTGCTGTAATCTTTGTGTTAGTTTCTGGTATTTTCCACTGACACTGGAGCTCTCCTGTCTGCTTTCATGTTCCTGATTGGTCTGATTTGTGTGTCTGTGTGTGATTTTGGATGAAGAAGGATCTGAACATGACCTACTTAGACACACACACACACACACACACACACACACAGGCTTGTTATGCTAATGTGTGTGTTTCTTTGCATAATAATAATGCAGTGTGATGTCTAATGATGCCGTCAGCAAAACCACACTCGGACTATATCGCTCTACCACTCTCTCTCTCTCTGTGGATGTTTAAGATGCAGATGAACATACTAAGACGGGTTCTCCTCCCAGTAGGATCACTGAGGTATTAATATCCTGCTTTCTTTCAAGCTTAATCTCAAGCTGCAGTAATTTCAGCTGCAGTGGGAAGCCAGTGAGGGATCATGTTGTTGCACCGTAACAACTATAACTGCGACCACAGAGGTACCTCTTCAGGACAGAAATGCAGTTGGTACTCATGGAGCTGATGGATTTCTTGATTTCTTAGTTTTTTTGAGTCAGGACCATACGTGGTAAGCTTAGTTTAGCATAAACACTTAAAAGCCAAAGGAAACTGCTGGCCTGACTCTGTCCAAAGTTAAAAAATACACCTGCCAACACCTCTAAATTACCGTGATGTATGTTGTTTGTTTAACCTGTACACAAACAGAAATGTAAAAGTGACAGTTTGTGTTTTTAGAGGGAGTTACGTGCTGGAATTCTTCGGTCTTCGTCTGACCACGTCTAAAGGTAAAAGTCTTTATACTTTTTGCGAACTGCCACACTCAAAGGCGGGGCAAAAACCCTGCTGTCATAGAGAGGAGTGAGACGCGATGATTGCCCAAATTAATCTTTATTCAGAAGGACGCACATAAATTACCTGTAGTCCTTTGGCAAGATGTTTCTAAACCAATGAAGACAGTTTAATAAATACACAGGACAGTAGTAAAGACAGAACAAATAACAATGATTGCAACAAAATCATGAAGAGCAAAAGGAAGCAGCTAAACATTAATTAACCTAAATCTCTGTCAGTAGTTGAGTTGAAGTGTGGATAATGTATGTAAACCCCAGGTTTTCCAAGGAAGAAGTGAAAGACAAAAGATATTTCTTGTTCTACTGCATCGAATGCCAAACTGCAAGACAATTTTGTGTGCAATTTTGGACATTCTTTCTGTGAAGGCTTTCATTGTGTTGCACTCGTTTGTACACATTAGAAGTGGCAGAAATCGTCAATAAAAACATAGAGTTTGAAAGACAAGTTCAAACCCTGCCAACTTTCTCGCCGCCACAGAACTGACTGATTACTGTGTGAAGTGGGCGTGATTGTCAGGTTGTCGTCTTTGTAAAGGTAGAAAATTGATTGACACAGCCAACGCATTCCTGACATCTGAAAGGTGTGAGATGACGAGGTTTTTATACAATTTGCTGCTCTTAATAGTATCTATTGTCACTTGTAGATCTCTTGCTGAATTGATGCTTTGTTGATGGTTGTTCCTCAAATGTAAGTCGTTTTGGATAAAAGCCAAATCAGTAAATGTAATGTTAATGTAAATGTAATATTGGCTGTGATTCAGTTTTGTTGCTAAAAATGCATCCATTTTAAAGTTGTTCAGGTGTTTCACTGTAGGCAGAGCTCTAAAACGATGGTGAAATGCTAAAGTGGACACATAAATTTAAAATTTAAAATTAGACAACGTAGTGTGGATGTAGTCTCAATGTTGGCTGGAGTCAGTTACAGTGAGGTTAGTTCCTGCCACTGGTGAACAACTGAAACACACACACATACACACTGTGCTCTGTGTAACAGGAGACGTGTGAACCAACAGCAACTGCTCTCTGATCTCATCACACACACACACACACCAGCAGGGACTGCAGCAGGGTAATTTAATCTTTAATCCTCCAATATAATCTGTAAATAGTGTGAATGGTCATGTTTTCTCTCTCTCTCTTTTTCAATCTGTCAGAAGTAAGTCATGATTTATTCACTAAGGCTGTTTCCATTGCACTTTGTCACATTTTTCTTTTATCGATAAACCAACTTTTGTGTAAAAACACTTTCTGCGTTTTCACTCAGGGTTTTTAATGCGCAAATTGAAAATAAAAACAAGTGGATGGAAACCCACCTAGTGTGTAAGTCTGAATCTGTTTGTGTGTCTCTCTTTCTGTGGATGTGGATGTGTCTCTGTCTCGGTTTCTCTCTCTCTCTCTCTCGCTCTTTCATCCCCAGGGATAGAGTTTCTTCTCTCTGGAGGAAATGGCAGTAGGGGATTAAGAAGTAACACACACACACACACACACACACACACACACACACACACAGAAATACACACCTGACGCTCATGGTTTGGGGGTTCAGATGGCGATGATACATGCCACTCTTGCTCCAGTCACCTGATCTCTCTCTCTCTCTCTCTCACTCACTCACATACACAGACACACACAGAGTGAGTGGTGGGTGAGTTTGGCTGTTGTGCTTTGGTTCATAAAAAGGCGAGAGCAGAGTAACACGGACAGACTGAGAACAGCAGACTAGATTACAGTAGAGTACAGTAGATTGAATAAACACAGACAGAAAGGAGAGAAAATATTGAAAAGTAAAAAGTAAAACTGGATCGATATAAAGAAAAAAGACGTCTGGTTCAGGTAGGATCCTTTAATTAAAATAAATGTCATCATCTTCATTGGCATCATCCTTTTCCTCAGCCTCAGCTTTCATCACTTCCTGTTGTCTTTTTGAGTCGGTTTCACTTTAACTCCTTCCCTTCAAATCACTTTACAGTCTGATTAACAGTACCAGATGTTTTTCTGTTCTCTGCTGAGTTGGACGATGATGTAATGAAGCTGTAGTAACAGTCTGGACATTGATATACTGACGTTTATACCACAGAAAATACTCTGTTGCACAACTCTTCTGCAGTACACCCTTCATCTTTAGTCACCTAACTCAAATTGGTTAGCCAATATTGAGAGACGGAAGAGATTTGAGTGAACTGTGTTTTGAAAAATTACTTTGAGTAATTACCAGATTTGTTTCTTTGATATTTACCCTTTTAACGGCTTGATGATTCCCTGTGGATGTTGATATGGATTTCTGTTTTTGTCCTGTTTATAAAACAACACTGCAAAGTGAGAAAACACAACCAAATACAGAAACGCTACACAGCAGCACAGACAACAATGGAAACTGTTTCCAGGGGACACTAAAAACGGATGCACGTGGATTGGACACGCTAGTTGCTGCCATAGTTTGTGACTCTTGGAGTAACTAAAGTCTCTCCTTAAGTGGTGTTGGAATATTAGCTAAAATGTTTCTGTGTCATCTGTGCTACTTCCAGCGTTTCTGTATTAGGTTATGTTTTGTGTATTTGGTTGTTTTTTCTCACTTTGCAGTGATGCGCATGTGTTGTCAAACTGGTGAAGACATTTTGGGTTGAGCTTCAGGGCCTCTGTACATATGACTTTATGTTTATTTCCGTTCCTTTTTGTACAAAGCCAGTGTGAATATGAACCGTATCTAAATGCCAACTAGCAACCTTTTTCATGGTTTGACTTGTGTGTCAGGGTGTAGCTAATAACATTAATGAGGGCTTATTTCTTTTTAAAGCCCCTGCACACCCATTGTGCATCCATACGTGTGTTTTCACTTAGTTTGCCTGATTAGACGTCTTCACAGGACAGTCTGTGTAGACTGGTCTTAGTTTACATCTCCTTCCTTCCTTAAATGCACCTGTTAAGATGGGAAAACTTAAACCTTGATCATTTTGAGTGTAGAACTGTACTTAATTAAAATGTTAAGTTATTTGTACTTCAGTCCACTACATTGCAGGAGGAAACATTGTTAAGTTCCATCTTGAGGGACTTGAGTATTGAAATGTTCTGTTGCTTTGTACTTCTACCCCTATACAAATATTGTACTACAACACATTTATTAAACAGCTATAGTTACTAGCTCCTTTTAAGATGGACGTTTATAAAATATGATATATTAGAATACCAGCTGTGTACAAAGTAGTTGCTCCACCTCAACCTGCTACAACATTAAAATGTTGCTTACACATTTATTAATCCAATGATATAATGCCAAGCTTTAATATAACACTGGCAGAAGTCATTCTGCTGCAAAATGAGTACTGTAACATTTGATAAGTTAAGCAGATCACTACTGATATATCTGTACCGTCACTTGTAATATTTTTACCACGTAGTATTGGTACTTTTCTTACTTATTGGATTCATAACTATCTGTGAAACATTCCTCTTACGTGGAGCAGTTTATAAAAGTTAGATTCACTGTATGTGTTAAAGCTGTATAACAACAAAAAGAGCCACATTGATTAAGTGACTTCATGCCTGCTGCAGAATATCATAGTTGCTAATCTGTCATTCAGAAATACACTGCTAGGACTGAAACACTTTGATATCTGCGTCAACATATTTAAAGTGGTACTGTTTTACAGAGCCTCTCTCACACACAAACACACATAGAAGAAGTGTGTAGTGCAGCTGAAACATGATTTGTTATTGGCCAGCTGGTTGCTATGCGCTAGTTTTATTTGAATTACACCTACTTGGCACTGCATGTTTGTGTGTGTGTGTGTGTGTGTGTGTGTGTGTGTGTGTGTGTGTGTGTGTGTGTGTGTGTGTGTGTGTGTGTGTGTGTGTGTGTGTGTGTCATAGTCTTGCCACTTGTTTATCCTGTATGTAGCTGAGCTCAGTGTTTCATGCGTCCACCCAAAAAGAGCTTTTTAAAATTGATCCATTTTTCTTCCCTTTCCTTCATTTGTTCCTAATCAGCATGCAGCTGATTGTGACAGACCTCATTTTGTAACTCTGTTTCCTTTCGTAGCAGGTTCAAGCTGCCCAACAGCAACATATAAAACATATTAAGCTTTTTTGATTGATTGTTCATTGGGTACATGTAGCCTAATTTTAAGAATTTTTCTTCAATCGACACATATGTTTTCAAGCTGTTGGAAACATCACAGATGTTCTGTGTGCTAGTTCCCGCAAATAACTGACAAGTTGTGTGCAAATTAGTCAGCTCCATTTGGATTTATACACGGGGGTGGGGTGTCATGTGAGTGATTAAATATCAGTTTCTTAGTGACACAGCCAGTGGCTAAATTTTGGGGGTGGAGGAGCACTGTGTGAGATTTTCCTTCTTACGTCTTCATCATATGAACTGTATCTGTGTGTGTGTGTGTGTGTGTGTGTGTGTGTGTGTGTGTGTGTGTGTGGGTGTGAGGTGTGAATGCCAGAGATAACTGACTGCAGCCAGAATCATAAATCTTACCGCTGCAGATAAAACTGGACAGACTAGCAGGAAACTGGACGCTACAAATTAAAAAGGTTTAGAATCAATTTACAGACCATTTAATCTCTGCTGATGTCAGCAAACACTGCACAAGGAAAGAGAGTTTAGATTTTTTTGAAACTGTGAAATGGTTTGGTTTTATAATGATTAAAGGCCTGGTCACAACAGCATTTAAAACTGTGAAATCCTGCTGCAGATCTATTCATTTCAAAGCAGAGGCAGTGATTAGTTAGTTCGCTCAAAGGGGCAAAGTAAATCCACGAGAAATTTTCAATGTCAAGTTCAACTTTGGTGAACTTTAACATATGGATTTACACTGTTGAACAATAGCAAGTTGGGTTGACAGTGCTGACCTTTGAGGGAACAGAAGCTATCTTGGCTTATTAGCTGTGGTGCACCATCCACCCACTGTACACTCACACGGGTGATTTAATTTATTTTGGATGTTTACATCTCTTCTCAGGAGTGTATAGGAGTGTGCAGACTCTTCCTCACTCCCCTGTTAGCTTTGTTGAGTACAGTGACCTCACATACTGCCCGACATACAGAGCCTAAGTCACTCGCTTCCGCTTCCGGCCCATGAGACCTTATTTCGGAAATGTACAGTAGTCAATGGCGAGAGACAACTTTTTTTTTAATCCTGTTTGAACTGTGCTCTGAATTACACATATGATGTTTGTCAATTTAAAAGATAATTTTGTTCGTCAAGAGAGTTGCAGTTTGTCGTAAAACAGTAAAGTTACATGTCGTTTTGTGTGAAAACAGTTAAATTAACTACATTTCTCGTCTCACACAATATACGTCACCAACATGTAATGCTAGCTTACGTTTATTGCTTGGTTGCTGCTAATTAGATAACAGCTATGTTCCACACAGAAATATATCTCACCTGATGTGTTTAAACCAACGACTCTGTCCTTTTATCACATCATCCTGCCATGCAAGTTTTTTGATGTTAGCTTCAGTAACGTTACCTTCAGTCATTGAGAGAAAAAGTTACGTCACTTATGTGACTTTTGGGTTTGTGGTCTTTGTAATTATGTATTTTCACAGTCTTATACCTTTAAAGTTTTACATCAAACTGCGACTTTCTTGACTTTGAAATGTATATTTTAAATTGACCATCATCATATGTGTAATTCACAGCACAATTCAAACGGGATCAAAAAATTTGTTGTCTCTCGCCATTGACTAATGTGCATATTTTCTCCAAAGTAAGGTCCCATGGTGGTCCAGCGGAAGGGGAGGGACTTAAGCTCTCTATAGCGCTGCCCATCATGAACCGGGTCAGAGGTCTTCATCAGCCAGGATAAGTACAGGTATGCAGGGCCTTTAACTTCCTCTGTTGGAGTATAAACTACTCCACCAAAGAGGCATGGTTTGTTGGTAGTTTGAGACAGGAGTTGAATAATAAACTGTGTGAACTTTTTGTCCTGTATGTAGAAAGCTGTAGGCTCGGATAAACAGCTGTTAGCAGCACTCTCTCTCTCTGGTTGACTGTTGTTTCCCTTCTGTCTGTGTGTTTACAATAGTTTGCCTTTTCTTTGATCTTAAGCGTTGATTTATTGGAAATCATTTATAAAACATGTTATATAAGCGAGCTTGCTACGTGAGTGCCTTTCTACGTTAACAGGAAACTAAACTGTAGGATTTAAGAATGAAGTTACCGTTTACTATCCCCGCTGTACAGACCCTCCTGGAGTTCAGGCTCTGCCACTTTCTGGTGTGATCAGGCCATTAGAATGGATTTACACCAGTCAGCTTGGATCAGACTAAACTGGTCAGTTCAGTAGACAGGTTTAAACCAGAGTCAGTTCTTCAATCCAATCCAGCCCATCCATTTTATTTAAATATCACTTTTTTTTTTTTTTAATTGCTGCACAAGAAATAAAACATAAAAAACATAAAAAAACACATAGAACACATAAAAACATAGTCAACACACAAACAAATGGTTCACGAACAATTGAAAGTCAACTACAGAAGACCACACAGCTCTCATGCTGGGTTCAAAGCCAGGGAATAAAAGTGAGTTTTCTGACGGGATTTAAAAGTTTCAAGGGTGGGGGCCATTTTGACCTGTGGAGGTTGCTCATTCCATAGTTTGGGGGTTACTGCTGAAAAAGCGCGGTTGCCCGTGGTTTTTAGCATGGTTTTAGATGCGACCAGCCAGAGCTGGTCTGATCAGTGGACTTAAGTGACCTCGAGGGGGTGTAAACTTGTAAGAGGTCTGAGATATAACAAGATGCCAACCCATTTAGTGATTTTCGACACTAAGATCTTAAAATGTATTTTAAAATGGACCAAGTGCAACCTCGGGTACGGGAGGTGGACACGCAGTCGAGGAAGCCAAAACCCATGGGCACTGCCATCGGTCTCCAGTGCGTCTCTTAAATTGTTGGGAAGTGAGGTTTACTCACTGCACAGCTTCGCTGTCACATTAGCCCTTTTGTCATTTATGCTTATTCTTGCAGTACTATACTTACATCCCTCTTCAGATTTGCATTCTGTAGACGGAAATATATATATTTTTAAACTTGTGAAGAAACTTAAAACTGACAGTGTTAGTTTGTTACAGGTCGTCACGTTTCACAGATCTTCTGACCAATGACCAACAGCCTGAAATAAAACTCTCTGGCTCGTTACTTTGTTGTTGGCCAGTTTTCATGCTGGTTTACAGACTGCTTCAAAGCAAATGCAGTAGCAAATGCGTATCAGTATTTATAGCAGCTTTTAGATCAGCAACTTACTACAAGACAGAAGCGTTGCTGTGTGTGTGTGTGTGTGTGTGTGTGTGTGTGTTGTAACCAGATCTCAGAGGACAGAAGGACAGAATTAAGATGACCTTGTCACCAAACTATTCATCACACACACACACACAGTAAAAGATATCTACAATTCATAACAGCTCAGACAGTGGGGAGATGGGGTTTATAAAGTCTAAAGGAGTCTCGGAGAAGGCTCCAGTGGTCCTTTAGGATGTCCCAGGGATCTAGAGTGGTTGAGCAGATTCTAGGGGTCTTTAAGGAAGTTCTGTTGGTCTTTGAGATGGTTTAAGTGGTCCTTGAAGATATTGCAAGGGTTGAATTTTCCACAATCTAACATTCAACATGGATGCGTTACTCAGAGTGAAAGTGTCAAGAGACAAGTTCACTTATTAATATGTCTTTGAGAAAGTTTCCAAAATACTATAATGGTCCTTCAGGATGTTCAGGTCCTGAGATGGTTTAAACCATCCCTTTGCAGATTCTAGGGGTCCTTAAGGAAGTTCAAATGGTCCTTGAGGTCAATTTACTTGTCCTTGAAGAGATTGTAAAGCTTTCATTGTCCCATAATTAAACACTCAACACAGATTCCCTCTCTGTTGCCTGAAAAAGTGAAATAATGTTCTTAAAATAGTGACATGACACAGAAGAGAAAAGTGCTTGAAGGTGCCCTTAAGAAAGTTTCCAGATTATTGGAGGAATCTACTATGATCCTTGAGGTGGTAATGGTGCTTGAAGAGGTTGTTCAGTCAGCTGTGGTTCAGTTGAAGTGACTGATAGATGTTCTGAACAGCTTCAGAAACCCCTTCCCCTAAACCTTTCTGTTGTTGAAAGTTTCATGGTCAAATTTTGAGGAGTTCTTGATAAAGTGCCCAGGTTACAAATTCTCCTGGATGTTTTAGGCATTCCTGCGACGGTTTTCAGTAGTCTTGATAAGGTTCAGTGGGTTCTTGTATTATGTGAGTGGTCCTTTAACAGGTTCTCTAGGTTTATAAGGTGTTCAAATGATGATCCTTTAGGTGGTTTCAGTGGTCTTTTCGAAGGTTGCAGGGATTTCTCTGTTCCTCCACCTCCCAAGTCAACAGGAAAGCAGCACACCTGATCTCAAACCACTGGTCAAACACTGTCCTGATTTTATGAAGTGATGCTGATCAATCACAGCCAGTTAAATTGCATTTTGTTAAATAATTGAGCAAACTGATGCCTGTGAAGTAGTCTGTTCAAATTTCTTCTGAATCAGTTTAGTGACTTTACCCACATTCCTTAAACTGCCACCCACAGTGGGTAAAGTTTCACATAGCCTACCCCCCTTTAAAAACCCCATATACTGTAAGGCTGTGGCTGGTTTTCAGACTCGAATGCAGTACTCAGGACTCAGAGGTGGTGAATGAAACAGGGTTTATTAACAGTATGCTGGGTGTGAGAGATTGGGTTCAGAGAGTAGAGAGTCCAGGGGCAGCACTAGGCTGGGAATCCGGAAAAGCGGAAGTCCACGGGGCACGCGCCCACAGTCCCGGGCGGGTGAGAGCAGGAGAGGAGTCGTATCAGGAGAAGGGTCAGGCAGGGATATCTGCGGCACAGAAGAACAGGGTTAGCAGGGAACAGGCAGAAGAACTAGTCTTAAATTAGAACGGCTTGAATGTGACTGACTGGTAACGTTAGTCTACGATCTGGTGCTGAGTGGAGGCAGGAACCCGGTATAAAAGGCAGAGCATAATGAGGTTGATGGCTGGCAGCTGGTAACAGCCTCCTGCACACCTGACTCCACACCTGTAAAAAAGGAACACACACACACTACCCAGGAACAGGGGACCTGACAATATACTATAAAACACACTATATAGTAATGCTGACAGAACATCATCTTGGCAGTTACAGTGTGCGGTGAATTGATGTTTGTACTACGATGATGTGATATAAACAGTCAGTCAAACTGACTGTGGGAACCTCTACAAATTACTAAATACTGCTAATAAAACCTTTGATAAAGTAGGTTGAGGAATACGTTTCTGCTTCACAGTTGCTGTAAATGCACTTTTGTTTTTTTAAGTAATGACAGTCAGACAGCAGGAGTTGAGATTCAGTTTACCTGCATTACATCTATTTCACTTTGACTGTATTATGGAAGGTGAAGCTTTTGTTTTGGCAGGTCCACCAAGTTGAGCCATCACACCAGCTTTAAAAATAGATGCTAATCTGTATTTACAATCATAAATAATCCCCCAGCTAATAACAGATGATCCAGACAGTGATCTGAGCTGTAGTGTGTCCGGCTACATGCGTTTGATTACAGTGCTGTGTTGTGTCATGCTGTTCTGAACTTAATAATGAGCTGTAGTGATAAATACAGACATTGACTCATAGCTCTGCTATATGAGGATAAACTCAGAGAGTAGCAGCATGGCACACAGTTAATCCACAGCTATCTGATAAATTCTAGTCTGAAAAACACACACAGCTGACCTGGGTACATGTAAAACTCTAAAGCTCTCAATCAAGTGTATTCAGATCAACATTTAAAACTGTTTTAGAAATCCTCATCTGCAAGGGTTAGAACTGGATTTAAAACATGTCATAATGGATTATAGTGCATTTAGAATAGGCTAAAAGTGTTATAATAGCTGATTTAAAATTATTAGGATGGGTTATAAGGCATTCAGAGTTATAATGAATTTAGAACATGTTATAATGGGTTACAATGCATTTAAAATGGGTTATAGTGCATTTAGAATGGGTTAGACTGTTTTATAGTGAATTTGAATGAGAGATAATGGGTTTACATGAGTTATGCTGGACAAAACCAATAAGACCAATGTCTCCTCCTCTTCCTCCTCTTCTTCCTCCTCCTCTTCCTCCTCTTCTTCCTCCTCCTCCTCCTCCTCCTCTGTCAGAGCTGATTCACTTGCTATCAGTGTTTCCACCCACACTCTGTTATGAAAAAATTCACTGCAGGGCTTCTACAAGCTGTGACTATTCACACTTACACAGATAAAAAAATATATGCTTATTCTTCATCAGACCTACTCTCTGTGTATACTGTGCATATACATGTGACACCTCCTCATATGTAACTGGGAACAAACACAGCTGGGAGCAAGCTTAAACTTGGGTTATGGACATCGAAAGGCATCACCGCTTTTCCTCAAATGGCCCAAGAATGATGTGTTGAGTCGACTCTTGGTGGCTTTTAAATGTTTATTGTACGTAATGGTTCAGGTTGTGAATAATTCTGTCATATTTGAATATCACTCAAGGCAGTTTCATAGTAATTTTGTTTTGTAATAGTCGTATATGGCGTGATGTCTATGACCCTTGATTTAGTCAGTCAACTAGGTTCCCACTATAGGTGCTCAAGTAAATTTACTTAGCTACGCTCTGTGTCTTTAAATATCGATGAAGGAGATTTGAGACGTACAGAGCAGCTCTTACTGGCACTGTGGCAACTGGACACATGGAGTCATTATTATGAAGTGCTCAATCACCTTCTGTCTCTCTTTTTCTCTTTGTATTATCACCCCTCTCTGTCTCCAGCAGCTGCAGCTCCATATGTTCTTCATGTTGTTACTGTAAAGTAGATCAACTGCTCCAGGTCTCCAGGTTGAAATGATGTAAATATCAGAGTGAGATGGATTTCCTCCACTTGTTCTTTTGAGGCATGGCCAAGAAGTGTTTGTATCACTTAGCAATATCTTTGCTGAGGTTCAAGCTAAGGCACCAGCTCAAGATACACTTACTGACCTGCTTACATTAATACAAATGGTTACTGGTCAAACAGTTTATCTGAAAACGCCTCTATAATTCACATAGCGTTCCGGTTTGTGTCTTCAAAGGTATTTTCATGATCTCACAGATGTCTCCTGTTTGCGATGATAACATGTTTTCCCTAGTCAAAACCAACATTTAAATGCAACATTTCCACAGTCTGAGCGGACATAATGTACCCTCCATCCCCAAGAAGAAGATGAGAGCCGAGTGGTGCAGTCTGTAGAAATGTTATATTTAAACACTGGTTTAGCCCCGGGCAAAAATGTTCAATTTGGCCAGAAAGTACACACGTGTGAGAACACAAAGTGTTTTTTAATATTTACAGAATTCTCCAGCATCTGTCACACAAATAAGAAGATGTGAATTAGAAAAGGAACAGATGGGAGTGGTGGTAAATGTTTTTTCTGACTGAAGTTTTGCTGTAACTCCATAATGTTTCCAAAACCAGCTGCCACGCCTTTTCTGGGTGGTGTTTTTTGTATGTGTTGAGCCATTTTGAAGGACATCCCCTTTTTTGTTTGATGTTGAACTGACCACCAATCACCTCCATTGATGCCCCTGGAGCTAAAGAGCACTCGATTCAATATTCAAACACTCTGTCTCTCTGTTTCCAGGAATTGGGTGTGGTGCAGTGGGCGGGGCGTTGCCAGGGCTGATAGGCGCCAGTAGTCCCTCAGTGATGATGAAATCATTCCTGTCGTTTCCTGTCGAGACAACGTCACCAGTCGGACTTTTCCCAAACTTCAACACGGTATGACTGTGTGTGTATGAGGGACAGTAACAGTGACAGGGTGTTGTAGCTGCAGGCAGTACAGACTCTGTCAGCACCACTCTGTCATGACTGTTCAGCCAATCTTGAACAGGCTGGTGACCTCTGACCCCTGTGTGTTTCCTGCAGATGGACCCGGTGCAGAAGGCCGTCATCAACCACACCTTTGGCGTTACCTTGGTACCCAAGAAGAAACAGGTCATCTCATGTAACGTCTGCCAGCTGAGGTTCAACTCTGACGTAAGTGTCTACCTTTGTATTTCTGTCTGTTTGTGTGTGTAGTTTTAGATCAGATTCTTCATACTCCTCCAGTCATTTTGATCATGCTTCTATGATCAACTTCCTGTCAGCTGATCTATCTGCAGTCTAGACATTTCTGGAAATCCTCTTGCCTCTACAGACAGCTACAGATATCATGCTTGGCAGTCCCACCAGGACCTCAAAGAGTTTTATGATTTGTGATAATGAAAATGTTCAGCTGAGACTGTGTGATACTTGTTAGTTTGTTTTTGTGTACTGGATTATTCTGTCAGATTTTCAACACAGCAGGTGCGTATAACCAGGTGTAACCTCTACCCTTCTATATACACAGTGCTATGTAAATGACACTCAGCTCATTCACATAATGACGGCTCAGAGAAAACGAGATGCCTTGTTAGTGACATGCCAATCAAACATGACTAATGTATGAGTCGTTAAAATTATTCATGAGTGAACATGAAAACATGAATCACTGCTGAAGGGAGGAGAGGAGATGAATAAAAGAGCGCAGCATTAGCTTAGTTTAATAAGATGAGCAAAAGCTGAATAAAAGAGCTTCCAGACAGTCACATGAGGACACTGTTGACCCGGAGATGTGTTAGTGTACTGACACACTGTTACTCTGGAGCTATATACACTGTGTTGTGACACCTAACATGAACAGTGTTACAGTGTAGAGACAACCTGGTTATGTAAACTGTTCTCACACTGCATCACAATTTAGGCTCCACATTTCAAGTCCATCATCAGTCCACATCAACATGTTAGCATTGTCACTGTGAGCATGTTAGCATGCTGACAACCTCACAGGGCCACTAGCATGGCTGCACTGTCTTAGCAGCACTGTAGCAGAGATTACAGCTAAAATGTGGAACAATAAAAGTACAAGAGAGCGTGGGTGGATATTGATATTAACTACTATGATGTATAATATGCACACTGCTCTGCTCACAAAACATAATGGGAGCTGTGGGTTTTTTGTTTAATTCCATCAAAGTACACTACTACTGCTACTACTACATGAAAAAAGTTTTATAGCTATTTGTGCCTCCAGAGGGAGCGGCGTGAAATCTGGTAAACTGACTCAAGTGATGTCACATGAGGCAGTGTCTGAAGACTACAAATCTGAAAATGGAAAAAATCTTGGTGTGTGGAGTTAGAAAGTGAGTTTACCACATCTCTGTAGCCTGCTCCTCACCTTTACACAATGCTAGCAGCTGGACGCTACATTACTGAGGCCCCATCCACACTACTCCATTTTAGTTTACAAATGGAGATTTAAAACGAATACGATCTCCATCCACACCAGCGTTTTAGCTGCGTATCAGAGTTGATCTCCGTCTACATTAAAGAGGAAGAATGCAGAGGAAGAATGGAATGGACCAATAACGAGCTGGGACTGTTACTGAATGTAACACAGGAGTGTTGCTGCAGAAAACAGAGTGGGAGTCGTTGCAAAGAAAATGGCGTCAATTAGGTACACAATATTTTAATAAAAATACCATGTCAAAAACTCTATGTTGTTGCACCATGTGTCTGCTTTACATGACTTATAAGACCCAATCAGAGAGCCAAGCGTGAGTGTCTGCATCATCGTTTCTAAAGTCCTCCATTTTAGCCCATCTTCACTAAAACGCACTCTGGAGTTTCAAAACGAAAAACGGGGTCGGCAGCGTTTCCAAACTTCTCTGTTTTAGGTTTTCATTTTTGCCGTTTTAGTCTGGATGGGAGGTGCAAACGTAGAACAACACACCCAAATCTCCAACTTAAGTGTTACAGTCAAGTTGCATTGTGGGTAATGTTGGTGTGAGTTTTGACACCCTCCACGAGAGATTGTACTGAGCCTCAGAAGCTAATGGAAGAGTTACAGGATGTGATATTAGGACTTCATAACAATGTCTGTGTGTCTCTTGCTCAGTCTCAGGCAGAAGCTCATTACAGAGGCAGTCGTCACGCGAAGAAGGTCAAGTCTCAGGAGAACAAGGCAAAGGCCAAGCTGGCAGTCACTGGAGAGAACAATGAGAGCAGCACAAGTCCTGTGGGCCTCACCCCACCTGTCTCATCAAACAGTAGCACCAATCAGCACACAGGTTGACTTTATCTACTAAAAACACTGATCTAAATACGGTTACTGTTGTTGTTTGGTTTTAATATCACAGGGTGTTTTTTTTATTGATTCCTCCACTTTTTACTTCTCCTCTTCTTCTTCCTCTTACCCATCCTCCCTCCAGAACTCTTATCTAGCCTTATAGACTCCTCCTCTGCTCTCAAATCGTTCCTCCTCCCCTCTTCCTCCCCTCTCTCCTCGTCCTCCTCTTCCTCTAGCAGAGCAGGCAGTGAGCCTCCTCCCTCCAGTCCTCCCTCTGCCCTCCCTGCACCGGGCCTCTTCTCCTCTCCTTCCTCCTCTTCCTCTTCTTCCAAAGCCTCTCCCCCTCCCCCTCCTCCAGCTCCTGTCACATCCGCTTCATTCTCTGCTCCCCATCCTCCTCCTACTCCTTCCCAGGCCTCCTCCCAGGATGCTTCTCTCTCCGCAGAGTCGGAAGAGGAGAAAGCAAAGAAGCTGCTGTACTGCTCTCTGTGTAAAGTCGCTGTCAACTCTCTGTCTCAGCTGGAGGCTCATAACGCAGGTGAGGAGGGACGAGATGATGTATAGAAAAACATTGGTCACTCCAAATGAATGATAATGTTGCTCTGTAACTGCTGGATGTGTGAACATCAACTTAGAAGTGTGTACAGCCTGTTGTTGCAGGTTTTAAAAGTCCATCAGAAAAAACAGTCATTCAACATTCAAGACGGTCAGTGGTGGATGCTGAAATGGCCATCATTTTGATTTATTGTTTATATTTATCTTTATGGCCTTTATGTGTTTGGTGTTTTCCTGTTTCAACATGACAATGACCTTGTGCACAAAGCCAGGTCCATAAGGGAAAGATTTTCAGGGAAGAGCCCTGACCTCAACCCCATCCAACACTGACTGTTAGCCCGGCCTTATCTCCCAACATCAGTGTTGGACCTCACTTATGCTCTTTATGTTAAATGAGAGCAAATCCCTGCAGCAGAGGTTCAGAAATCTGGTAGAAATCCCGAAACTAGAAGATTAGCGGCTCTGATCAATGCCCATGGTGTCCATATACTTTTGACCATGTTGTGTGTATGTGGCTGGACACTGGGGAAGTTCAAGTTGGGGTCTCATTTACCATGTTTACCAAAAAGGGTCCGATTGATGTTATTGCTGATATTGCTTGGACTTTCTGACCAATCCATGGACTTTGACACCACACTAACCTTGAATTAGAGTTAAGTTATGTCACCTCAGTTTTGTTGTACCTTCGTTATCCTTCATGGTGGTGCATTCAAATTGCTTTAACATCCCAGAAGACAATCAAACGTGGACTTTGTGAGAATGATCACGTGAATTTTGTTGGGTCTAGCATTTAAAACGTATCTGATTAGCAGCAAACTGGCATATCTCAGATTTTGGGGTGCCCTTAAATGCATCAACATAATGAGCTTTCAGCCACATGTTGATGATTACCACACAATAATTTGTCTTCAGTAAGTTTCAGGTTTCTGCAGGTTGGTTTTTATAGAAATAAACTAGTGGTTACCTGAAAGGAAGGAAATCAATTTTAAAACTGATGGATCCTTTGAAAAAAAAGCAGCAAGAATTGAAAGTATTGTGGGGTTGGTGAAGGTGATAAAAAAAACAACAACATCAATATGGCCTTATAGCTGCAGCACTGTGAAACACCCACACTGACATTCTGTATATATTTATCATTACTGTATGTCTCTTTTTTCATAGATGTTGGTTTCTGTGTGTCTCTGTTTGCAGGTTCAAAGCACAAGACGATGCTGGAGGCTCGGAGTGGTGCCGGACCAATCAAGGCCTACCCACGACCCGGAGCCAAGCTGAAGAACGGCAGCAGCTCTGGAATAAAAGGGTCCGGCCTGCAGAACAAAACCTTCCACTGCCAGATCTGTGATGTCCATGTCAACTCTGAGATCCAGCTCAAACAGGTAGAAACAAAGCGGACACATACAATAAAATAACATTATTTTAACATCACATTTTACAAATCTTGCTTACTGTTCCGAAGTCAAACAAACTGTCTGGTCCCCAAACTAAAGCAGCCTGTTATGTCTAAACTTTCTAGTTACACCTGAGAGCAGAAATATTAAAACTTGAAATGGAGTTTTTAATTCAGACTTTGATCACGGAGATTACAACCACCAGAGTGAAGAATGTGTTTGTCACTATATATGCCTGATATTTGCTTGGAGCTATCAGTACAGTGTGAATATGTTTTGTCTTACTTTCCTCATCAGGCTCAGATATGCTCATATTTTGCGGCTTCTGTGTCAACGTCAATATTTTTCTCCAAGGTAATATTGGATTGATTATGGGAAGACTATTTCATCTGTATTGGCAGGAAGATTTTCTTTTCTCTATGTCCTCCTGCCTTTAATTAATTTCAAAAGCACAGCCAGACGAGTCACCGACTGCCCTGTCCTCAGCTCTGTTGTCAGCGTGAGAGTGTGTTTGTTGTTGTTGCAGCACATCTCCAGCAGGAGGCACAAAGATAGAGTGGCAGGAAAACCCAGCAAACCCAAATACAGCCCTTACAACAAACAGCAGCGCAGCTCACTCACTGTAAGTGTCTCTCTTCCACTGTCTCTCTCTCAAAATCAAATTCAAATTAGCTTTTTTGGCATAAATCATACTAAAGTAGAGTACTGTGCAGATCAATAAATGCATCAATGCAATATACAAATGCTAATATCAATAATGGGGAACTGAATTAATTTATACATTTGACTTGTTTCATCTCGTCTCCTCTTTTTTTCTCATCTCTTTATTTCTTTATTTCCATTCCTTGTCTCCTCATCTTCTCTCCTTGTTTCTTATTCTTGTCCCGTCCTCTCTTCTCGTCTCCTCTCCTCTTCTCCTCAGAAGGAGCTGGTGAAGCCCTCTCTCTCTCCTTCCTTCCTCTCCACTCCCTTCGCTCCTCCACCCTCCTCCCTCACCTCCTCCATCTCGCTCCCTCCCACCTCTCTCTCCTCCTCCCCTCTCCTCACTCCCACCTCCTCACCCCTCACCCCTGCCATCTCTCTCCATCCTCGCCCTCCAGCGTCCTCGTCCCTCTTCACCGCATCCTTCCTGCGTCCGGCTCCTGGACCAATCAGAACGAGCCAAGGATCCATTCTCTTCACACCCTACTAACGGCAGTGGGAGTCGAACCGGCGACCTTTGACCTCTGACCTCCAGTTTGTTGGAGCTCAACGGGCAGAGGAGTCCAGAAGAGACATTCAAACCTGCAACCATCTCACCTGACTGAGGCTTCAAAAAGAGACCTGAGAGGACAGAACCTCCACCTCCTTCTGTCTAGATCTCCTTCTCTGGTCCAAAAGGTCACAGCTGACTTGAAAGCAACCCGTGATGATTTTTTCCAAACCAGAAAGGGACTCAATGCTTTAAAAAAAACACAGCCCTAAAGCTGAACAGAACATAAGTTAAAAGGTTCTCACACATTCTGGAAAACCTGGTATTTTTTTAAATGCAGTCATGAATATCTGGTCATGGAAAAGTCTATCTGTCATCCCCATTTCTCATTTTAATGCTCCTGATTCAGCTGATTTGAAACGTCCAACTTGAAGATAAATATGTAGAACCTTTAACTTGTGCATGAAAACATAGAGACAGTTTTTTCTTTGTTCTGCCTTTTTACCAAAAATGCGCCCTAAAGTACCTCATCGTTTAATGACAAATGACTTTTTGTGGAATCTACTGAAAATTGAGCTGGAGTTTTTAATATAGTTTGGTTTGATTGAGAAAACAATAATCAGATCCAGATTTTCAGGCTAGAAGATGCAGCTTGTGTTGAGACCAGACACAAAAGTGAACAAGAAAGTCTGGACTTTTCGTTCAGGTTGGCTGCAGGTCCTCAGGAGTTAGGAGCGGGTTGGATCGGTCTGAACAAATCTCCTCTAAACACAGAAGCTCTTCTTCCTCATGCTGGATGAACTAACCAGCAGACACCTGATGTCAGAGAGTCCAGCACGTCACAAATACTGCAGATGTCTTCACGTCATATCAACACTGGACTGTGATGCCACAGGTGTCCTCCCTCAGACATCCCCGCGCTCATGTTCGACTCGTTCCTAACATACAGCAAACTACGAAGTGGAGAGAGAGAATTTAAAAGATGCAGCTTACGCTATTTTATATTTTGTTTATTGTCACCAAATCCCTTAAAAAGCACAGAACCAAACAAAATGTCAGTACTTTTAGGCTTTCCTACACTTTCTGTGGCTTTCAGGCCCAAATCCATTGGTTTCTACTTACGACACAAATCTTTAAAAATGGCTCACAAATATATAGTTTCATTTTTTACAAAGCCTCAGTAATTTCCTAAACAGCTGAACACTGTAGTTTTAACTAAATGTTACTCCAACAGGAGGAAATAGTACAAAAATGTTGTGTTTCTTCACTCATCTGACGTCACACATGTGTTCAAAGATCTCAGCTATTGCAGTATAATTTTGATATTTTTAAACCTGGGCCCCACTGTCACATATTTTGGTGTTGAGCTCTTGTACGTACGCAGCAAACTCGTCTTCCTCATTTCCACCAGCAACAACTTGCCTCTAATGAGATTTCAGTGGGAGAACAGTCCTTGAGCGAGTCTTCTGTTTCTTGTGAAAAACAAAGGGTGTAACTTGGAGTCAAGCGTGCAGATCCTTTCCATGATGTTGTCAGACACCTCATCAGTGTGAACCTGTCGTGGAAAAAAGCACTTTATGTGGATGTAATTTTGACAGGCACAATTGCCCCAAATTAATATATTGTAGCCACTGCTGCCGGCTGAAGCCATCTACTGCACAAATTCCACAACTTTTTGTACCTAGTCATTTTGACTAGTCATTAGAAAAAGAGGGCCCAGGTTTAAAAATACAGAAATTAGCCTTTATCTCTGTACAATGTTATTATTGCGGATAAAAATTATGAAAAAAACTATGAAAATATGACCTAAGTTGCAGGGCCATAGTCATGATTGTAGAAATACCTGGTTCATGAGCCCAGGCCTCCCTACAGTCTGCTTTCCTTGTTGTTTCTCTGCACTCTTAGCCAGGTATGTAATTCTGGTTGAAGCTAAATCCCTTTAAATGTAATTTATTCTGTTTTTTGTCTAAAACAGCCACTGTGTAATTATTTACACACTGACTTTAATATGTGTGTTGTTGATGTAACTACTCTCACCATGACAACATAAAGTCCAGGTGAAAATCAGTTTTACCAAGTCAGCAAAAACCAAAAACAATAACACAAAGTCACATCAGGATGGTTAATTCAGGACACACAACACTGGCTAAACTTGCTGTATGTTTGGAATCAGAGTACGAAAACATGAACGCCTCCTCCTTATATCTGATGTCCACACTTCTGCCTGTACCTGTTGTCGTCTCCACTGCCAGTGTGTTACAGATTCGCTCTGCACTCTGGGCTGGGCTACTTCCTGGTTTTACAGTGAAAAAGGCCTTTCGTCCTGACTGTCGGTTTAGTGTCAGTCAACCTTTCTGCTGTCACTGAATCTGACTAGAACTTTCCGGGGTTTAAAACGGAACAGAACATTTACTGTCACTGAAACTGAAACTTTTTTCACAAAGAGTCAGAGGAACTTTTTAAGACTTTAAAAACGTCACTGGAACACTGGAAGAAACAATATCCGTAAATAAGCTTATTCACTTTCAACGAGAAAAAGAAAAGACTAACTTGCTTCTGGTGGCTTTTTCTGTGCTTTAATATTTTATTTTACAGTATATGTTGTAAATATTTGCCCTAACCTTTTTCATGACTTTCAAACAACCACATGCCCTGTCCATTCATCCAACACCTTGGTCAGGAGACAGATTGTTCAACAACTACTAGCCACATTTGGATGCACCCATGAGATTTGTCCTTTCATCTAGTGCCACCCTCAGGACAAACATCACATTTTCAGCTCCACTACTTGTAATGCTCTTAGAAAATCTAAATAATTAGCATGTTATGTGCGACAAAATTCAGAAATTCAGTGAATGGAGATGTATCATCACATGACCTAAGTATGGAGCTTCTGTGATAACAGGTGCTCATATATATGGAGGGAGATGGTCTCTTGACTTCAGCTGTGAACGTCCTCCTTGATCTTTCGGGAGGACTTTCATTAGACGCCTGATGTTGTGTTCAGGTATGTTTGTATTTATTTATTTTTTCAGTGGTTTTAAACACACACACGCACAAACACATCTCCCGGTCCATATCTGCATAAATACAAGCACCAGCATCAAGGAAGTTATCCAGCCTTGCAGACACTATAACAAAGGGGCCAATGTTACATTTTTCTTTTTTTAATGGATTGGACGTACAGATTACTGACCCAGGCTTTCTTAATATATGAAATCTGAATCTGAGGGTTGGAAATGGGTTTCTTGAAGAAAGAAAACATCACCTTTAAGCTGCTGTAAGTGTGTCACTGCTTTGTCCGCTTTCATGGCTCCCTTGACTCCTTTATTATTCCTTAAGACAAAATGGCAGCTTCTCTCCAGCATGAATAAAAATAAAGAAATTTACATGCAGTTGTAAACCAATAGCGGTACAAGAAGTGAGGTATTGTTATGAGTAGAGAGTCTGTGCTGCCTGTGAACTTACCTTCACTAAAGTACATTTCCTAACTATACTGTTTTCATATTGTTTGGCAAATTGCACTTTTTTTGTTGATATTTGTAGCAACAAGTTTGTGTCTAATATTCTAATTGTGTGTTTTGCTCAAAGTTTGGCAGATTTTCATCATCCCCTCCATGTAACAGACTTGAGTCATGTGATGAAGCCTGAGCTAGCTCCATCTGCTAAAGACGAGTATCAAATGTGGTGGAAAGTTCAGGTGGGAAAAGCTTGTGAAGTGGACCTGTTAGATTTTTTTATTTTTTAGTCACACAACTGGTCAAGAATGAACTTTGATGCTCAACATCGGTATGCTGCTTGTTATGTCCATTACTTTCATAATGTGGCTGTAATAAACTCTGCAGCATCCACGGTGCAGCATCCACGGGAAACTAGCAGCAGCTGGTGTTCTCAAAAAGCCAACAAACGTCATAGCAAGAAAATAGCTTTCTTTAGCATTTTCAGACTTACATTTGATAAAAAATTTAATGATAAGGTGGTTTGAGAGTCATGAACAGGGTTCAAAGAACCAGGAGAAACCATAGAAAACTTCTCACAAACTTGAAGATGTAGTAAAGATCCTCCTCTGTGTTGTCAATAATAATAATAGCAATGTCAATAATTTACTTGAGAGAGAATCACTTGTTCTTCTTCCTATTGGGTGGACTTGACTTGAAGGTTGTTTTCATACTGGCTATAAGTAAATGGTGAACCATATACCTTTTATTTCTAGTCAGTATGAACAATTGGAACAATTGCAATGACCAATAACTCTTGAAATGCTTTGGGAATGTGAGAGTTGTTTTAAGATAGACGTGAAATAATGCAAACCTATTCTGTAATGGGGTAAAATACTTTTGCCCCCCTAAAATCTACAATGAAATGTCAGCGATTCCACAGCAGCTGTTTAAAAAAAAAACATATTTATAAGTGGTTATTTAATTATTAATTATTAGTACACAGTACAAAGCAGAGATAGAGTGCACCAACATTGGTAATTTCCAAGCAAAAAGTCCTTACTACAAAGGCTCCATCTAGAGATTTTGAAACCAGTCTCGCTTTGGTCACTGTTTCAGAAATGAGTGCTAAAGAATGTCATGCCCAAAGCTGTCAATGAAAAGACACTGTGTGGACTCGATAAAAACAAACAAAAAACAACAACAAAAGAAAAAATATATATATATACACTACCGTTCAAAAGTTTGGGGTCACCCAAACAATTTTGTGTTTTCCTGAAAAGTCACACTTATTCACCACCATACGTTGTGAAATGAATAGAAAATGGAGTCAAGACATTGACAAGGTTAGAAATAATGATTTGTATTTGAAATAAGATCTTTTTTACATCAAACTTTGCTTTCGTCAAAGAATCCTCAATTTGCAGCAATTACAGCATTGCAGACCTTTGGCATTCTAGCTGTTAATTTGTTGAGGTAATCTGGAGAAATTGCACCCCACGCTTCCAGAAGCAGCTCCCACAAGTTGGATTGGTTGGATGGGCACTTCTTGCGTACCATACGGTCAAGCTGCTCCCACAACAGCTCAATGGGGTTCAGATCTGGTGACTGCGCTGGCCACTCCATTACCGATAGAATACCAGCTGCCTGCTTCTGCTCTAAATAGTTCTTGCACAATTTGGAGGTGTGTTTAGGGTCATTGTCCTGTTGTAGGATGAAATTGGCTCCAATCAAGCGCTGTCCACTGGGTATGGCATGGCGTTGCAAAATGGAGTGATAGCCTTCCTTATTCAGAATCCCTTTTACCCTGTACAAATCTCCCACCTTACCAGCACCAAAGCAACCCCAGACCATCATATTACCTCCACCATGCTTAACAGATGGCGTCAGGCATTCTTCCAGCATCTTTTCATTTGTTCTGCGTCTCACAAACGTTCTTCTTTGTGATCCAAACACCTCAAACTTGGATTCATCCGTCCACAACACTTTTTCCAGTCTTCCTCTGTCCAATGTCTGTGTTCTTTTGCCCATCTTAATCTTTTTCTTTTATTGGCCAGTCTCAGATATGGCTTTTTCTTTGCCACTCTGCCCTGAAGCCCAGAATCCCGCAGCCGCCTCTTCACTGTAGATGTTGACACTGGTGTTTTGCGGGTACTATTTAATGAAGATGCCAGTTGGGGACCTGTGAGGCGTCTGTTTCTCAAACTAGAGACTCTAATGTACTTATCCTCTTGCTCGGTTGTGCAACGCGGCCTCCCACTTCTTTTTCTACTCTGGTTAGAGCCTGTTTGTGCTGTCCTCTGAAGGGAGTAGTACACACCGTTGTAGGAAATCTTCAATTTCTTAGCAATGTCTCGCATGGAATAGCCTTCATTTCTAAGAACAAGAATAGACTGTCGAGTTTCAGATGAAAGTTCTGTTTTTCTGGCCATTTTGAGCGTTTAATTGACCCCACAAATGTGATGCTCCAGAAACTCAATCTGCTCAAAGGAAGGTCAGTTTTGTAGCTTCTGTAACGACCTAAACTGTTTTCAGATGTGTGAACATGATTGCACAAGGGTTTTCTAATCATCAATTAGCCTTCTGAGCCAATGAGCAAACACATTGTACCATTAGAACACTGGAGTGATAGTTGCTGGAAATGGGCCTCTATACACCTATGTAGATATTGCACCAAAAACCAGACATTTGCAGCTAGAATAGTCATTTACCACATTAGCAATGTATAGAGTGTATTTCTTCAAAGTTAAGACTAGTTTAAAGTTATCTTCATTGAAAAGTACAGTGCTTTTCCTTCAAAAATAAGGACATTTCAATGTGACCCCAAACTTTTGAACGGTAGTGTATATATTATCCTTGTGGTTATTCTCTATGGTTTCAAATGGTCAGTATTTTCCTGTCTGTCTTCCTGCCTCCTCCTGAATAACTTGAAGCATCTCAGTCTTCCAATTATGAACAAACAGGTTTAAGGAAACTATGTGTGTGTGTTTGTGTGTTTATCTATGCAGTATTTGGTCTTACGGCGCAGTAACTCTATCTCATCAACATGCAACTGTAAAAAGAAGTGTCAAAACCATGTTGATGATGCTGATTAACCTCCACTACGGCTGTTTAACAGCAACTTGTTGAGCAGCTCCGAGCTGTTCAACTAAACGTCCTCCTCTGTCTGATGATGTCATCATGATGCAATAATGTACAGATCAGCTGCTGCTTTTCTATTCACTCCACTTCCTTATTAGCAATACCGAGGCCTGAGAGTGTTGATACTAGTCCGAGTCCTGATGCTGGGGGCGAGTTGCAATACTGAAATGAAACAAACAGGGAAGTGTTGTTTCTAGTTAACATGATATAAACTTGTCCTTTTTGTTCAATCTGAGATTGTGAGTGTGTGTCTGTGTGTGTATCTTTTATATAATAAACGCCTGGATAAAGTACATTTTGTTGCTGATACTGCAGTCCTTGATATTAGTGCTTGCAGCCACGTTACTTCTGATTTGCAGATAAAACATTATTTATTCTCAAATGAAGTGGCTATAATTGTTTTATCGTAATATTTGTATCATAGGGAAATGTTTAAATATTGATAAAATTAAAGTTCAATTATCTGTGGAAAGATGCAAATCCCCTCTTTTTTGTTGTTTTCTTTTAGAATAATTGTAAAAAAAACCCACATTTGTAGTAATATTATAGAAAAGACCCTAAATGTAAATTTTCTATTCTATTTTTGTTTTTGTTTTTGAAATGACCAGAAACACAGGTCAACACTTGGTTGGTGTAAAATGAAAGTCCTCTGTTGGTAATACAGGAATGTCTGTGTGTGTGTGTGTGCGCGCGTATGTGCGTGCGTGCACGCGCGTGAATGCACATGTATTCTCTCCATGCTTTGAATGAACCTACCATCTGATTTAATCACTTTTCTTCCAAAATAAAAGCTCATGTTCCATTAACCCAGAGGACATGCACACGGATAAATAATTAAATGTAGTAGTTTTGAAACACGTCTGAGACATGGTTTGGTAGTGTAAATCAGTTTAAACTGTGGTGATACATCAACTTTAGTTTTCATGGACTGTGCATACACAAAAAGGAAGTTCAGATTCAATCAATTTTCAACCTATCTTCACCATTCCAACTTTCCCAAGGTTATTGTAACTGGAGACAGGTGAACTACTTAAACTGAATCATCAGGATGCTAACAAAACAAAAAACAGTTTCCTTTAGATTTCATCTTAGAGCAGCTGCATTCAATCTTCCTCTGACATGTTAAAAACTCATACTTTCAGAGAACCTCCGTCCACTTCTTCATGTACAATATTTATTCTCTGAGCTTGTTTTTTTTTATGATGATGCAAATTATGTGACATTTCTTTCTTTATAATTTTCTGTAATTTTTTTTCATTTGTTTTCATTAAACTGCTGAACGTCCTCCATCCTTCCTGCATTCTTTTTAAATAAAGATATTAGCTGAGTCCCTCAGTACTTTCTGACTTCCATTAAATGACTTGACATTCATTTTATGCCTTAAGCGGTCTCTGAATTTTTACTACTTCAATAACTCTTATAAGACTTTTAAGACTCACAGTCTTCCTATGTTACCATAATAACACACAACTCATGTCCACAACACTGGTGAGATAGATTCAAAACAATGCTACAAAAACTGGTTATTAGTAATGTTGCTTGTGGTTTTCCCCCTCAAAAACCTTTTCACATGGTGAACACAACAAAAGAAATAACAAATGTACATTTGCACATTTTTAGTACAGTACAACACACCAAACAAAAAATCATTCTGCCCCAAAACTGAATGAACTGACTCTGGTCCTTTTATCTTTCTACTGAAGCTTCTGATTGGTGTGTTATCAGTTTTGATTCTCTGTGTTTCCACCTGGGTAGTTGTGTGCTAATTGAGCTCAACCTGTGCTGATTGAGTGAGCAATATCGAATGTCAGTGCTTTCTCAATGACCACATGGTGTAGGCAATGAGAAATAAAGGGATTTGTGTGTAGAGCTAGAGAAATGGGTGTGCTTTTTGAAAAATGGAGCTATGGTTTTGAAATTTTAGTTCAAAAGCCTGTTTATAAGCAATGGAGAAAAACTGTAAAAAAACAAACAAAAAAACATCTGACCTTTTCCATAACATTTTTAATGATTAACACAGTAACGTTTTCACTGAGCCACAGCGACACGTTGAGAAAATGTTGCACACACGGCCTTGAAAGCGTCACACAATGAGCCTTGATAGGAAACTACTTGTTCTCATCCTCCTCCCTCTTCTAGTAATTCAGAATCTGACGTCTGTGTTTCTAACAAAAATTGACAATGGCCACACGTTGAAAAAATGTTGCACACAAGGCCTTGAAAGGATCACACAGTGAACCCTAAAGGGAAATTAACAAGGGATCATTTGTGCTTGTAACAGAGCCCATCTTTTTTATTGTTGGTTTGGTCTTGATCTCATTTCTGCATCAGACCGAATGTTTATTTAAGCTGCATCCTCCAAGAAACTCAAAGTAAGCTTTTCTATTTTTTATTTTTTTTGACCAACAAAAGCCTTAGCTTCAAGATTATCTGAAGAGAAAGAAAACACTTAGTCAGTCTGGTACTGCTGAGGTTATTGGACAGACAGAGGGGCAGAGAGAGAACCGGACTAGACTGGAATCTTTTAGTAACTGGTGTGATCATTTACTGCACACTGTGTATCTGCTCTGTGGCAATAAATGATCAGGCCAGTTAAAAAAGAGACGAGTCATCTCCAGTTCAGCATAGTCCAGCTTGCACCTACCATGAACCTGTAAACAATGACATGAGTACAGCCTGCAGATACACAATGACTAAGATGTTTACATGCAAGAAACCAGATTATTGTGAGAAGTCAGCTTGAGGCGGGAAATCGGGGGAACATGTTAGTCATGATGATGATGATGTTGATGTCACTGGTTATTGAGGTTATACATGAGGTTATTTTCCTGTGCAAATGTCACCAAAAACGTGATTGTACAATGGAGCTGTCAATTTGAGTGTTTTTAGCAGAGACTTATCAGAATACACTGAGGTGTAAGACAAATGTAAAGTAATTCAATTAACTTGCATAAATTTAGTATTTTACAGAAATACTCGTTAATAAAAATATCTTAATAACCATGCAAGTCTGAAAAACTGCATTAAGAAGTCCCATAATTACTTCATTAATGAACCCTAATAAACATCTTACAAACCCCTATTACTAAATCTTGATATTTGCAGCTGCGATATTTTAATTAAGAATTCATCTAGAGTCACTGAAGAAATTAAGGAATAAAAACTGATCAAATAAATCATATTAGAAGAAATAAATCACCACAGTGAACCACACATTTCCCAACATTTAAGCGTCCATAGTTAGCATCCATATGTATAAAAACATTTTATAAAGGACACTATAATACACTGTGTAATATAGTTGTAAATGGCAATCAGAACATGTGTGTTTATTAATATACAGTATTTGTCTAAAATTATGACATAAACACAGACATGTTTTATATGATTACAACAGTGAATTTTACAATGTTTTAATTTGTCATCTCATACACCAGCCACCACATAGCCTCCACGTGACTTCTGCAAACCGCCGAAATACCAAGACCATCATTACTCTTGGGATGAACTTCTCCAGCCCATGAGGAGTTATAGTTGTTGACACATACATTACAGCAATACAGTTTTTCTCAGTTGCTTAAACATAAAAACTGGTTTATCAAGCACAAAACCCATAGCCATTACTCATTCCCATGAACACACACACAATTGCCACAACCTTAAACATTATTCACCTGTTTCCACATGTTTCAGTGTTTAAAACTCTTTATGCAAAATCATACAACAAAGTGGCCCAAGAAGTAACGTTAGGTAATTCATTGCACTGTATGGGCCTCTTCATTCAAGAATCATATGCTCTTAATATAATTAGCTCAAGTCATCACTTAAACTCAATGAGCACACTTTTCTCCAGGTGCAAACACTTAGCCTCAAATTTATTACAGTTTTTCTCCATTGCTTATAAGCAGGCTTTTGAACTAAAACCATAACTCCATTTTTCAAAAAGCACACCCATGTCTCTAAACTCTACACACCAGAGATGGGGACTCGAGTTAGAGACTCGGACTAAGTCGCACACACAGTAACTTCAGACTCGACTTGAGACTCGTCCTCAAAAGACTTCAGACTCGACTCGGACTCCAGGTGCGGGACTCGTGAACAATGTTTACTTTTAGGAAACGTCTGATGAGATTGCTGTTACTCCCCTCCCTCCGTTACCTGTAACCTGCCTATGTAGCATCTGCTGCGCGCGGCCGCACGTGAGAGAGGACAACAAAAACCGGCAGCCGCTCCGCCATTCATCATAAACTCTGGCTTTAAAACTTCATACAAGACCCAAACAAAGAAGCGCAAATAGGTTAGTTACTTGTGGTAAGTAAACATGTTTAGCTCAGCATTGGCCATCTAACGTTATGCTTCTTGCTTCAGCTACGACCTACAGTCCCGCTGGCTGCCATCACCTTAATTATTGCCATTGGCTAGACAGAGGTTAGGCTACAGGTTTATTGTTGATCATGTAACCTTACAGTTTTATTTAGTTATAACTTTACACATGTTTGAGAATCTGGTGATGTGTTGACTTACAGTAGTTTAAACTGTCATTAACTGCATTGCACAGGTTGTGCTCTGTAAGTTAAAAACAGGTTACAGCTTTATTGTTGATTATGCAACATCACAGTTTTATTTATTTAACGTTACACTGGGTTTAAGAGTCTGGGGAGTGTTTTGACTTACAGTATTTAATAAGCTGTCAATAATTGCATTGTACATTACATGGTTGTGCTCTGTAAATGAAAAACAGGTTACAGTTACAGAATTCCTTATAGCCATGCAGTTTTATTAGCAACCTGGATTGAACGCAGCAGGTGATACAGCATTCGTAATAACCACGAGAGACTTGAGACTTGACTTGGACTCTAACTCAAAAACTTGACACTTGACTTGGACTCTAGCTCAAAGACTTGTGAGCATCTCTGCTCCACACAAATCCCTTTATTTCTCATTGACTTCACCATGTGGTCATTTAGAAAGCACTAACATTCAATATTGTTCACTCAATCAGCACAGGTTGGGCTCAATTAGCACACAGCTACCCAGGTGGAAACACAAACAGTCAGAATTGACAACACACCAATCAGAAGCTTCAATAGATAGATAAAAGGGCTAGAGTCAGTTCATTAAGTTTTGGAACACTGGATCCAGATAAATCTGAAGAGAGAGGTCTAGGACATGAGAGAGGAGGAAGGGGAAGAAGAAGAAGAGGAGGAGGAAGAGGTGAAGGAAAAAGAACAGTAGGAGTTGGAGGAGGAGATGGGATAGGAGGAAGAGGAGGAGGCTGGGGAGGCGGAGCAGGACTAGGGCGGAGGAGGATGGAGGAAGAGTAAGGAGGAGGATGAGGTGAGAAAAGAGGTGGATGAGGTAGAGGGAGGAAGAGTAGGTGGTGAAGGAGGTGGAGAACAAGAATCTCTAGCCTGTCCCAGACCAAAGACAGGACACTGGGGTAGAATAATTTGTTGTTTGGTGTCTTGTACTGTAATAGTACACCAAGGAATTAGGAAGGAAAATGTGTGTTTATTTATTTTGTGTTCATCATGTGGAAAGGTTTTTGAGGGGGAGTACCACAAGCAATATTACTTGTTTTACCAGTTTTTGTACTATTGTTTTGAATTTGTCTCACCAGTGTGTAAAACTGTGTTGTAGTGTGTGTGTGTTTTGAGGGCTTATGTGTTATGTCTGAAGGAAAAGTTTGTTTTTTTCAGCAAGATTGAGTGGGTTTTGAGTGGAGAGCTTCATTTTGACCTGAAATTATGTTTGGGGAACTGGATGAGAAGTTGTGGATTAGTGTTTAGAGTTTTGAGAAAAAGAGGCATAATTTCAAGAAATGTGTTTAAGCAATCGATAAAAACTGTAATGCATCAATCAGGATCGATAAATTGGGCCTGTCCATGTGCATTGGAAAATTGACAATGCTGAAGTTGCAAAACAACAGAAGGGACAAGGGCAAGGACAACAACAACAACAAACAACAACAACGGCAAACAACAAACACAAGTGATCCCAAAGGAAATCAGTGCCACCATAGTTCATCATGTGCTCAAACATGGAATGACTGAAATGCTGGCCAACTAAGTGCAACCCAACCTAAGCCGTGCATGCTGAGAAACCTGTAGAACTGCTGCATATGGAAAAAAAAGCTCTTGGAAATTAGGTATTTTACTGTATAATTAGGTATTTTACTGTATAATTAGGTATTTTACTGTATATGGAGTCTGCACAAGTTATCAGTATGATATATCAAAAGTCAGATTTTTGACCAAAATATCATTGTTATTTCAACTAATGTAACTGTTTTGACTCTCCATTGTGTTCCTGAAAGGGTTATTTGAAGAGTCAGCACTGCAATTTTACCAAATTCAAAAAGTATTTATCTGAAAACCAATTCTAAACATTTTGGTAACGGTGTTTTGAATGAATCCCTACACTCAAGTAGTCTGTGTTTTTACCAGCTTTTAAGTGTTGTCTGAGTGTGAAGTTTAAAAAGTGTGTGTCAAAATCCATCCATCCATCCATCATCACCTGGGGAGAGGGGGGGGGGCAATCCCAGCTGACATCGGGCGCAAGGCAAGGGACACCCTGGACAGGTCGCCAGTCCATTGCAGGGCCACACATATACGAACAACCACTCATGCTCACACTCAGACCTAAGGACAATTTAGGGTCAACCTAGTCCGCATGTCTTTGGATGGTGGGAGGAAACCGGAGCACCCGGAGAGAACCCACGCAGACCTTCTTGCTGTGAGGCGACAGTGCTAACCACTGCACCACCGTGCCACCCCGTCAAAATCCATTTTTATATATATTTATATATAAGTATTGAATGTTGAAATGATTAGAGACCCCTGATAGCAATTTTAGGGATGAAACCAGATGTGATACACAATAGGAAAAAGATGTATTTAGTACAAATATTATTGGTAGCTGCAAAGAAAACAATTAAAATAAAATGGCTTAAAGAGGAGTTGGCAAATCAAGCTGAATGGCTAACAATGTTAAGAAGCATCTACAATATGGAAAAAATTACATACTCATTGAGATTACAGAGGGATCTTTTCATTGAAAAGTGGGCACCTTTAATGACGGTGATGGAAGGCCATTAGAACTGACTCAGGTTAGATCTGCCTGGGGAACTTGTATACAACCCATGTTTAGTTCTAAGTTGATGTTTGTTTTGTTTGCAAGGTTTATCTTCAAGGTTGTTATTTTTTTTTATATTTCTTCTCTTCCTTATATTTCTCGACACACTCTCCTGTGGACTTCATATATCATATAAGTAAGAGCGTGTGAATGTTGAGCCCCATTGTAAAAGATATTGTCTCTGAAGTAAATGCTATAAAGGGAGATCCGAAGGATGTTCAAAATAAAAAATAAGTGGCAAAAAAAAGAATTGTGTGTCAAGATTTGAGAAACTGGCGAGTGGTTCCAGGAATTGTGTCTTGGTAACTGAGGAAAAACTGTGAACAATTGAAATCTTTTATGTTAAAATGCTTAAAGAGGTGGTATTATGCTTTTTGGCTATTTTCTTCTCCTTTATTGAGTTATATCTTTTTTGTGCATGCAATAGGTTTGCAAAGTGAAAAAGCCCAAAGGGAGTTCCCATCTCCCACAGAAAACACTGCTCTGAACTGCCTGAAAACATGTCGTTGTAGTACAGCCGTTTCTCTTTCATCCTTGTGACGTCACAGGGATGAAAGCAAAATGCGCATCTTATAACGCTAGCCAAGCAGCTAGTCCGACACGGCCTCAAAAACACCGGTGGAAAACCACTGAGCTGCAGCACACCTCTCCTCTCCCTTCCAAACACTAGCTACCCTCCAGGCAGTCAGTGGACATGAAGTTGTTACTGTGATGTAGAGACAGAGCTCAGTTATAACTTTATGGATGAAAGATACATTTGTTACAGATTAATAACTCACCACTCTGAAACTCTTGCTCCAGTCTATGGCTACGTTCAGACTGCAGTTCAATGTGACCCAAATCTGAATTTTTTGCCCATGTGTGACTCAGATCAGATCTTTTTATGACAGTGTGAACAGGCCAAGTCACATGGAATCTGATCTTTTCCAGTTCGGAATTAGGCCAATTCCATATGTAGTCCAAATCTGTCACGGTTCTGCTGTAGATGGAGCCGTGCTGAGCTAAAGAGCTCCGCAAAAAGCCATAATTAAACATGTGGCTCTCTCCTCCTCTACCTTGCTATCATCTGCTCACAAATTCCCTTTCTTACACCTGAAATCCACCAGGCCGCGAGCTCTCTTCTGAGTTACGTGCATGCTACTTGTCCGAGCGGACATAGTTGGGAGAGAGAGAGAGAGGGGAGGGAGTGAGTTGCGGGACAGTTGCGTTGTACAGCACCAGAAACCGTAAAGAAAAGAACAGAAAGTTGTGAACACTTTATTATATAATTCGGGAGAAATGTGACCCGTGAGAGGACAATGAAAATGGGAGTCTCCTGCGAGCTAACCGGAGCTTTGTTGCTCCTTGTTTACATCTGTAGCCTGCAACAGCGTGCTGCGTGTGACGTTGTGTTATTCTTCTGCGCATGCGGGTCACTTTCAGGCCATGGACAGTTCACACTGGAGTCTGATATGGGCCACGTTAAATTATAACGTGAACTGTCAAACAAAAAAAATCGATCTGGGATTGAGCATTAAGGCCTGCAGTCTGAACGTAGCTATGTTGCCAAACTGGTCGGCAACATGTACAGCTGAAGCCATGTTTACCGGCTTCTCACTGACCCAGCCTTCTCTGCTTCTGATTGGCTAGTAGTCCTTAACTAGGGACTGCGCATGTGCAACTCCCAACAAAGATCACTTAGAGACAAGATGTATCACTCCATAGCTAAAACGAAGCCTTCAACACAGGGTGAAAGGAGGAGGTGCAGCAATGTGCCAGTATGACAAAAAATATGGTGTTTTTTGAAAATTAAACCATGTAAACCTGTTCTGGTACAACCCCTGAATAAGATTTTGAACCTGAAAATGAGCACAATACCACCTCTTTAAAATACTTGCTAGACAGTTCAGGTTCAATTCTTTTACATGTACATTGGTCTTGCAACAATAACACAATGTTCCAAAACAACACTAACAGCAGGTAGCATTACAGTATGTATAACTATTGTCTT
>NW_024040596.1:21794407-21831219 GCF_014851395.1 Micropterus salmoides
TTGTATCCGGGGTTATGCCTTGATACTTCCTTCCGTGAAGAACTACACCCGCCCACTCTGTTCATACATGTAATTATGACTGATACTGTAATTACAGAACTCCATGTCCTTATTACATCTCCCCACCTCATCAGGGAAGGTGACGCTTCCTAATTTGTGAATGAACCTCCAACCAAGCCTGGCATTTTCCAATCTGTTCAATTTAAAAAAGATTAAGCATTGTTTCAGCATCTCTTATGCAACTGTGTCGTGCTGGTCTCTGGATATGTCGGCCTTTGCAACCAGTCCTCACCTCCCCCACCAACACACAGACGTACAGAGCTCCCCTGCTAATAGCGTGCTCTTCCCTGTCAGCAGAAGCTCTTTGGCACTGGACGCTGTCCACAGAGTGTCAGTCAATATGGCATATGCTAATGATGACTTTGTTGCTCTTTCCAGTGGATAAAAGTGATACTGACTAGAAATTGATTTTTTTCTCAGTGCCAAAAACAAAATCATCAACCAATGGTTTAATATTAATACATAATCAACATAGAATCTGTATAATGAACCATATGCTTGAATGATACATTTAAAACCTTAGCAACCAAGCAAACATGCACATACAGTCTGTCTGTCTCCAAACACACACACGCACAATAGTATTGACATGCATACAGACAAAGGTTAAGTGCTTGACTGGAGGGTTAGGGATCTAATTATTGGAGAAAGATGATATCAATTATAGTTTCTTCATTTTGACATGACCAGTAATGACAACTCCAGATTAAATGGGCGCTCATTAGGGAAGCTGCTATTAATGCTTTGTGTGTGCATGCGTGTGCCTCCATGCAATGTGAATAACAAAGACTGTAGAGAGTGCGCATCATGAGCACTAATAAATCTGACCATCACCTCCCTCCCCAGCTCCAGCAGCAATTCGTGGTCGCTCAGAGCCCCCTGGTGAGGAACGCCAGGCGGGTCTGGTGTGACTCGGTCCGGGCAGCATCGCTGGAGCACCATTAGCAGTCTGAGTGCCGACAGCGGAGTGGTGGGGCTTAGTGATGACCGGGAGGAGGAGGAGAGCGAGCCTCGTCGTTACCGCAAAAGCCGGGGAGCCGAGGTGGAACGGGTGGACAGCGGCATTGGGCCAGGTCTGTCCCGTACCTGGAAGAGACCATCTGCTTCCCTAAGAGCCTGGGAAGCCCAGAGACCCTGTCCAGACTGTGGACTGAGGGATGGCGCCTCCAAAGAGCGAGGAGAACGCATGTGTGAACGTTGCTCCAAGTTGCGTACCGAGCGCAAGGAAGCCATCCTGGAGTTTCTGAACACAGAGTCGAGCTACGGCGAAGACCTGCGGATCATCAAGGAGGAGTTTTATGGCCCCATGCAGAGTGCTGGGCTGCTGACAACTGAGCAGCTCGCTGTGGTATTCGGTAACGTTCAGGAGCTGATAGATGTTAACGACCGATTCACTGAACATCTGCAGGACAGCATCGACCAGGCTTTTGACCAGGTGACTCTCTCTCTCTCTCTCTCTCTCTCTCTGACACACATAAAAAGGGCTTAAACAAGGTGGTCTGATTTTTAATGCTCTTATAAGCTTTGCACACCTACTGGTATTACATAAGTTACCTTCAGGGTCATATTTATAAATGCATTACATGGCATGGTTTCTTTAGAGCGCAACTGCCTACAGTATATAGTTATAATGTATTCTTAAGTAAGGAGGCTTTTCACACATGTGACCCACAGGTTTACTTACAAGCACACACAGAGACAGAATCCCAGTTGTCACAATTATAATTTTTAATACAACAACAAAATCAATCTTACTAACTGTCAAGCAGAAGAAATGTCTACCACAACAGTTAAAATAGGAGGGACCATAGCAAAGACAAAAAGTGGTTTTCTAGATTTCAAAAGCCGCCGTTTTGGCCGCTAGTAAATGTTACTTCAAAGCGCGGGGTACTTCCGGTCGGCTCGGAGGCATTGCGAGGCTACCCAGCCGACCAATCACAGAGAGCAACAAGGAACCGGCGCGAAAAATGGAGTCAGAGGAGAGTGTGGAGAACGAAGAAGACACAAGAGGAGTTGTGAATAGGAAAAGGAAGAAGGATAGTGATTCAAGTGATGGCAGCCATCAACAGATGAGAGGTTTCAAGTAGGAATGATAGCAGTGACAAGAACGGATGGGATCTTCAAGGACTCGCACGAGGTTGGAAAGTTTGTTGAGATGTTCGGTCCATCAAAATAACAAGGAGTGGGATGGTTGTCATTGACTGTGTTTCAAGGCATCAGAGAGACCAAGCGTTGAGGATTAAAATGTATAAAGATTTCAGCTGTTTGAAATGCTTCCCACTCGGGGGGGGAAAAAACAAAAAGAAAGGAGTAATAAGTGGCGTACCGCTGTCAGTGGAAGACGAGGACTTTTGGAACACTGAAAATGTCTGTGAGGCGAGAAGACTGACAAGATTCCGTCAAGGAGAAATGGAGGAAAGTAATTCAGTGTGCCTGACTTTTGTGGGAGATTTACCTGAGAGGGTCTATCTAGACTACATATAGGCGTTTTTTGACCAAAAGTACCAGGGACTTTTAAGTCCCCAGATCTCTTTTCAAGGAACTAAAAGGTTCCTTCAGTGCGTTTCCACCGTGGTCTAAAGACAAAGAGCAAAAGATTAGGCAGATTAACCAGCTGACGTAGGCTGTAGGCCTGGCTGTACACAGCGATGCACAGGCATCATCATTTGTAACCACTATCCACGAGCAGCATTTATAAATGAACATCAGATTTGACTGGATTATAATGAAAAACTATAGGCATAGCTTGACCATTAAAGCAGCTTTTTTTGTGTGGGAGCTATAATGAGGAGACACGCGATAAAGTTTGTTACACATTTAATAACAAACTGGATAAGACCATAAAGTTCTTACAATAACTCCAGCACAGAGAAAGCAGCACAAAAATAAAATTGCGACAGTTTGGAAGGTTATTAAAACATTTCCAGTGACAAGAGCTGCAGCTCAGCTGCAAGGCAAGCCCAGTCCCCATGGAAAGGACTACCCCCCTTGCATTTATTGCTATGGTGGTTAACTGTGCTGTGGAAATTAAGAACAAGTCAGAAAGGATCAAGATGGTACTGGATGCAGCAAGGAGATTCCTAGGCATTGCAGACATATAAGGGGAAGAAATAGACACAACTCTGAGGGAAGGATTTACATCATCTCAGACTATTGAGTCTGACTCATAGAACCCAACAATGTACGGACAACAGAAGGGGAGAACATTGGGTAGTAACTGTAAATATATCGCATTGTTGGGCTTCTGTAAATACGGACGGAGTACGGTCTAGACCTGCTCTTTTATGAAAAGCGCTGTGAGATAACTGTTGTTGTGATTTGGCGCTATATAAATAAAATTGAATAAATTGAATTGAATTGGGAAACCATTTCATTCAGTAGGTGGCGGTAATGCAAAACTTTGGATGTCAACCGCCACAAAACCCCAAAGAAGAAGAAGAAGAATGTGAATAACGAATAGAGGAGGGCAGCAATACCCTACAGATGCGTCTAGTCTGCCGGAAGGAAGGCTTATGGTCCACGTCGCCTCGAAGTGTTACATTTTTGAGGAGGTGCACGTCAGGCTACGGCGTAGGTGACTGACGGTATAGGGGCTACGTGGGGGCTACGCCGTCGCAGAAGTATAAATTGCATTTAACTCTGAGAGCAGCGCAACTAGGTCTGTTTATGTCTTGGTTGCTTGTCAGACTGTGACTGAACAATATTAGAGTGAAAAACAACTATTTATTACCTTTGATACACGCCGACGGTCAGTGATGCTTATGAACTGCAGCATGGAAATGATAACTACGTCGCGCGTGCACGAAATGAAACTCGCGTATCCGGCTGAGCGGTGCTACAGTCCACAGCCGGACTTTATTGCATTCCAGCAGCAACATTAGTGAGACCAGACAGCACACAGATGTGATGGCACTCCTCATAGGCCCACATCATTTTAAAACAAGGCAGTGATTATCTGTCTCTCAGTGAAGGTTTAGTTACAACTATGAACTAATGCAAGATGGAAAGCAGTGGATTCACATTGACTATTACAATGTTGATTAGTGGGGCATACTGGGCAATATGGATGTAGACTACATCTTTCAGTAAATAATATCACTTATAACATCACTTATTCGAGTCATATAAATTAGAGCTGGACAATAAAACAATAGCCTAACAATAATTCCAACAGTATAATTGTCAGATTTGTGATCCACCTGTTAAGTGATTTTCATGGTCTGACCATAAAGAATAGTTTAAACCACAATATCTGGTTTCTTCAGCTTTCACTAAGGAGCAAAAAATAACCTTTAAACTCGATAGAAATCATGATTGACATTTATCTTGATAATTATCGATATTGAATGATAAAAGGAAACCCGGGAGCCAGTTTGTATGGGCCTGATGAGTTGATAACATTAATATCTAGCAAGTATAGATATCTATTATTTACAGGGGCTATGCTTAAATTTGTCAGTAGAGTAGATGCTGGATCATAAACCAGTACGAGCACAGTTGATCCAAATTCAGTACCATCACAGCCAGAGATGTACAGCCAGCAGCAGTCTTAACAGACTTTATGAGGATTTTTCTAGAAGAGGTTTCCATTCAGGCTTATAACAGAGACAGACTGTTTTAAAGGTAGTAGTGAGAGCAATGCAGTGTCAGGTGTGACTGTGCAGCAGTGGCAAATTGTTTACATGGCTCACAGGTAACATAGCATACATAAAATATATGTATGCCTTTGCTCTAGTCAAATCCCTTTCTGACATGACCAATATTAATGGGCTAAACAAGGTAAGCTGGTAAGGCACATACTAACACATTTCTTACACTTCAATCAAAACTTTACATGAGGGATGTGTGTTTATGGTCAGTAGAGCATAATGAAGTGTAAGCAATAAGAAAATTTCACCAGAATGCAGGAAATTAAGTGTTTAATGTTAAAAATGTGGTGGGGGAGAGATTGTTTGATCAAATGCTTTTTCCAAGGTCAAAACAGCCAACATGGATAAGATGTGCTCTTTTGCCTTGTCAGTCCTGCTGCCTCACTGTTCACCTGAATGCCACTGTATGCTGTAACTGAATTAAGAACACTGGTGTCAAAGGTTGAGTTGGAGATGATCATTCATGCTTTTATTTCCTCTCATTTAGATTACTGTAACAGTCTTTTTACTTGTTTGAGCAAGTTGCCTCTGGAACTCCATCCCCACAGATATCCGAAATGCTCCCTCTCTGGACACTTTCAAAAACCTCCTAAAAATCCATCTCTTTATAAAGGCATTCAACCCTGAATGACTTTTATTGCGCTGTCTCTGTAGTTATGTGTAAAGCGTCCTTGGGTCCCGTTAAAGGCGCTATAAAAGTTATTATTAAATATTTGTGCCAAATTTAACAATTTTGGTGAATTTTACTGGTAGCAGATCTTTGAGACACGATAATAAAACAACGATTTGTTAAAACCAATTGTTTCCAAGTGCAAGATGTAAATTAGTCGAACATTGACATTTTGTCTCATGTGGTTTGACCCCAGGGAGATGAAGATCTGCTGACTGTGTACATAGGAGAGATCTTTCTGGAGTTTGTCAACATGCTGCCTGCCTTCCAGACCTACTGCCTGCAGCAGTCTACCTCGGTCAACATGCTCAACACGCTGGAGAAGGAGAAAGAACTGCTCAGGTACACACCAAATACCATCATTCTTTTTCCAGTTAGCCTGTGAGCTGAAAAAGTTACTCTGGGAGCTTTCTCTAGTTCTTGCCACGGCTCTTCTGTATAATTCTTAATGGAAAAGACAGTGGGTTATCACTTATTCAAAAGAAGTTCTATTTTGAGAGTAGAGCTGCAATGATTCATATTTTTAGACAGAACCACAGCTCAGCCATGAGTCATGCTGCCTTTTGATTCACATTAATCAAGTTTTCCCAGGACATGCACAGAGTATCTCTGTTTTCAACTTAATTTTGTCTCTTTTGTCTTCTCAGAATCTTCCTGGATGTTTCCCAGAATGACAACACGGCACTGCGTCGTATGAACTTGCGCTCCTTCCTCATGGCACCCCTCCAGCGAGTGACTAAATACCCGCTTCTATTGAGCCGCATCATTAAAGTCACTCCCGAATGTCACCCCGACTATGCACGTCTCCGTGAGGCTAAGAGTCGGGTAGAATCCCATTTGGAGCACATCAACATGAAGACCAAGCAGGAGGGCAACGGCGTCACCTGGTCCCTCCGCTCATTCCGCCGTGACAGCCGCAAAAACCGGGAGGTCATCAACATCGAGATGCGAGAGGTATCAATGAAGACCGTGGGCTGGGCGAGAGAAAACACACGATTTGTCATGGAGGGTCCCCTCCAGTTGTCCCAGCCACCAGATGGTCAGTGGATGAAAAAAGGGCAGCAAGGCCCTCAAGTTTCAAAATGTCCAGAGTCTGCTGATGGTGAGCACACAGCGGCCCAGTGAAGCCCCAGGACAGGGCACCGACCTGGGGGCAGGGGGGGACCAGGGGGAGGGGGGTGGAGAGAGCATTCGGGATGGAGTGCTGGTTCTAATCAAGGACAAGAGCAGTGGAAAGTTCACAGTGCTGAGAGAGCCCATACGTCTGGGTAACTGCGTGGTGTCAACAGATCCGGACTGTGAGGACACATTTGAGGTGCTCGACATTCGTCGGGAGTCTTTCGTTTTCCGAGCCTCGGACAAATCTCGCACCCAGCAGTGGTTCCATCAGATTAAGAGATATGCCCGAGACTTGGGCACCTGGAGAAAAAGACGCAATGCTTTGCCCAACATCATGATCAACACAAACCAGACCCGCTCCTGAGACCAACTGTCCCCAGCCTTTGTTACACTGTAAATAACCCAAATCCTTGTACAGCAAATCTAAACTGACAACAAGAAACGTTTGAATGACGCCACTGTTATAACATGTTAGACTTCAGTAAAATAAAATCTTCCTCAAAGTCTCGGAAGGGTAAGAAAAAGATCTAGCACTTTTTTCTTACAAAACAATAAGTGCAACATACTTTCATACAATCGTGTATGAAGATTTAAGTTGTTAACAAAAGATCTGATTCTTGGACAACCAAAAACCTTGGGCTTGTCAGCCTTGATTGTAAAGACTGTTTGCTCATGTAGAAAGAGCAGGGTTTAGGTAAATAAGGTGCGTTTGTTGGAAAGCATGACTGAACATGACTGATTGCAAAAACAAAAATTGTAATCTAATTTTTTTATACAAGACAGTCGAAAGGGGAAACATTTGTTTTAGTATGAAGAGATGGAAATGTGGTCAAGAGCTTTGTCCAGTGGTTTCTGTCGTCACTGCCCTCACCTCTCTGTGTGCCGCCCTCTACTGTATGTTGACGGTAGAGCAACTTTCACTGCCAGAGATGCAGTTGAGCAAAGCCTCCCCAGCAGGCTGAACATACCTCCTGTATCACTGTAAATGAGAAGTCACAAAACAGCAATAATCTCTACCAGTTTCAAAATAAGTAGCTACTGTATGTATTTAATTTCTCAAGATTTCCTTTGGCGTTCAGGTCTTTATTCTGCTCTAACGCGCGCTGTTACCTAGTGTCATGTGGCAGATTCAGGTCTCAAATCTGAACATGTTTGACATTGGTAAAGCTTCCCTTCATCATCCTTACACCAAGGAAGTCTCTGTCCCACTCAGTCACTGGAGTTAAGATAATGTTAGTGCCATGAACGCAGTTTGTGAGAAGTCTAGTCAGTCTCCTTTGTGTTAACATCATGTCAAACACCACAGTTTCCCCCCACGTGTTAAGTGCAGAGTTTTTCAGCCTTTGGTTCGGGACCCCATGTGGGGTTGCACGGATCGGGCCATGGGACAGATTATTTGATAGATCTATTTGTAGGGTTGCCACAAACAGTTATTTGCATTATCAATTAATCTGATCATTCGGTCTACAAAAATAGTGAAGAATGGCTTAGTTATTTAATTTACAAGTACAAACATTTCAGAGATCAAAATTGTGTCAATCAAACTAACCTATTTACTTATATCAGCACTGAGAGTTTGTAAAGAACTCGAATAGGTTTGAAATGAGTATACATATATATGCTATCTTTATATTGTCATACCATGAAATCTCTCTGGCTGCTGAGGTCATGACAATTTAGGCAATTTTATTTGACTCAAAAAAATAAACCCATCCCACCCATCTCGTCATGACATGGTTTTAACTGTGTGTTATGTGACCTAGCGATGAGCTGTTGTGCCTTGGTACTTGATTACTGTTATGCTAAAACATACTGAAATATTTGCAACATGTCACAGTAGCATTTATATCTGGGATCCGGACTAGACAGCCCTCTGTTGGCACTTAAGGACGATTTACAGGCAATATAATTATTCCTCTGACAGTGATCACCTGGTCCTCTCTTGTTTTAGTGTGTTTTCATTTATGAAAGCTTTTTGTTTAATGCACTTTATTATGATTCAGTAATAGAATGCTCTCCAGTGTAACATGTCATTTTTTTTATTCACAATTATTCATATTAGAAGGAACCTAGTTGACCGAAGCAGATTTCAGCAGGTCAACGCAATACAGTCAAACCAAATCCACTATTTAAGACTGATACTGTTTCATGTTTGATATAAAGTAGCACTAGAAGAGGTAGCAAATCACTGTGTTTTGGAGGGCAGGGCTGCTCAGCTCCACACCAATACTCGTGCGCTGTCGTAGGACATGGTTTCAACCCTTTCAACATATAAAAAAAACAAAGCCTGCTGAGTTGCATATGGTTTCTTTTGGTTTTGTGTTGCATTTGAAAGACCTAATGTATTATTTCCCCAATGTAATATATTGTGAATTATATTAAAAGATTTTAAACACAACCTTGCTTGTTGTATTTTTCTGTGCAATATGTAAATTTGTAAAATCTGATGAAGCTGCAAACGTAGAATGTAGAAATATATTTACAGTAATTTTAAGCATCTTTAGGACAACTGATTCAAAGACATGAATACATACAGTACAAGTGGAATGCACTTATCACAAGATGGAAAAGAGTGAAAGTGAATCATTTCTAGAAAATACAATCCAGCTCCACTACAGTATAGAAGCAAACAGAAGCGTGGATGTTGAGAGTAGAAACAAACCTGCGAAGACATTTAAGTGGAAAAAAAAACAAGAAAAACTGTTAACATGCAGTACATGACATTCTGACTACTTTGTATTTGCTCATGGAGTTCCAGAGAAAGCTTCACCTGACAATCAAAATTTTAAAAAGGCTCAACAGACATGTTTATTGGCACCGTTTGTTGAAAAAATTCCCCCCCCCCCCCCCCAACTAAACACAGTAGCTTTATGTCATATGAAGTGCATCTTTATCATTTCTTTGGCTCTACCCCACCTGGAGCCTCATTTTAAAAAAATTAGGTAGCTGCTGTATATGCAGGTTAGGTGCTAATAATCAAAATCCAAACAAAGGCTTCTTCATGAAAGTAAGAAATGATCAAAATCTGGTAAGAATGCTGTAAGACATTCATTGGTTATTACTGCCTTCTGTATTTTTGGACTCTTGATTTACTCGTCTGATTGTTGCAAAAATATTCCCACATAAATGAGGCTCCTGGATTGCTGTATTTTTTTTGACAATAATTCAGTCCTAAGAAATGCCACCAGGCGTGGACTCATCTGGTGAACAACACAAACACAGTTCTTGTTTTTTTTTTTTTGCAACTAAACATCACAAACATCGACAAAAAATAAGCTCTGCATGGATGGGACACTCCACTCTGATCTCCGCCTATCTTTTCCAATGAATTAAACATCAATATAATGTAACTGAAGGTGACTGTGGCAAATTAGATCAAACAGTTGCAAAACAAACTCAGTGAAACAATAACATCAGATGAAGCTGAGATTTCTGAAAACCAGCAACAAACTGAACCTTTCAATCTAAAGCCACTGAACAAGGGTGCCAAGCTCAGTCGTCGTCTCTGCCACCCTTCTGACAGACTGCCATCCATCTAAAGCACTTCTCACGCATGCATTCGCACAAACACACACTCACACAGTCTGTCTTCAGCTGCTGGGGCCTCAGGTGGATCCCTGGGTTTTGCCTTCCCAGTGGGGTAAGGTGCAGCAGCCGTGGAGAGGTCCCTCCTCCTTCTCCTCCGTCTCCTACAGCCATTCAACACCTCTCAGCTCTACTTGTCCATGCCAGACTCTGGCTCCTTGGCCAGGCCGCGAATTGACAGGTCATAAACCACCTCCTCGATCTTCTTCACGTCATACTTGAGGCCGTCGTAGCGCTTCCGCAGCGGGTCATTCTTCAGGTTGAGCAGGCGGAAGCCTGAGTCCAGCTCGTTGATGAAGTTGGAGATGCGGAGCGGCCGGGTGTAGTCTCCTGCTGTGACACTGTTTACAGCCAACCGTGACTGGAGGAAGAAACAACAGCACAGATCAAGCGCTTGAAATAACAGCCGTTAAATTGTGAGAGTTTTGTCCTTGATATCTGACAGGTCTTTGGTCACCAGAGTTCTAGGTCATACGTCGGTGGACATGTCTCACAGTGTGCTCTAAGACCACTGTTGTGGTTTCACAACCAGATATTTCACCATGTTTCTCTCATGACTTTCAACTTTGATCTGCTACAGCACAAACATGCAGTGTATAGGGGGCCCTTAAAGAGTTCCAGGACAAAGGGGAACCCTGATGTATGATTCTATTTTAATAGGCAACGGAGTTACAATTAGGGATGAAATGATTACCGGTTTAACGGTAAACCATGGTAAAATTCCCAAAAGTTATTATTACCGTACACATTTTAATTACCATGATAACTGGGTACGGTTAATATTATATAATCTCACGGCAAACACTGTCCAGCGTCTCCCAGAAGCAGGCGCGCATGCGCAGAATGCAACGTTTGGGTCAATGACAAGACGGCGGAAGACAGAGCTGCGGAGATTTTTCAGTCACTCTGAAGTCTGGTCGTAGTTTAGTTTTTAAGAGAGTGCTGAGGGAAACTTGATTGAAGAAAACCTTATAGTGAACGCAGGGTGAGTTAACTTTTAACTTTGGTTTGTCTCTCTGACTTGCTAACAGCGTGTAAACTGAAGCTCTCAGTGTTGCTGCTCTCGTAAAGACGCTACACATTCTGTTGCTGTGTGTCGGCAGAATCTATTCGTCCACTGCACATGATGACACGTTACGCAGTTTAGTCAACCAACCAGCATATCTAGAAACGCTACAGACTGCTCTGTATTTATCAGTTTTGGGGCTCATTGCAGTTACCATCACTGTCTTCTAAAGACTTATTTGTTTTCATGTAATTGTCCACAGGGTCATTGTATTACCTATATCATAAAATCTTGATAATGCACACGTAGATGATTTTCACATGTTTACAAAATGTATTTGGTGGCATTTTATTTTTTATGCAAACAAAATGGCAATAATAGTATTTGTAGTTTTCAATATAAAACTTGTTGAAATGGTTTCAGTGTGTGTATCAGTACACTTTAATATTTTTCGGCACATTTTTACAATAGCGTAATAATACTGATAACTGTGATAATTTGGGTCACTATAATCGTGATATGAAATTTTCATACCGTTTCATCCCTAGTTAGAATCATTGTTCTAGCCTGAGTATATTGTTGGTGCACCAGAGTAATCGACAGTAGACTCACCAGTTCACTAGCCATGATCAGCACCCCTGCCAGGTAGTCCTCCACATCCAGGTGAAAGCCTTTCTCTCGCACCACTTCAACTGTAAGGTGAAAAGTACAGAGAATTTTATTGTATTTTTTTTAGTAAAGTCGCATTCCTAAGTGAGAGTTACACACTAACTGGCGACTAGACACTTACTGCCGAGTATCTGGGCCACTTCCTCTCGAACCACAAGAGTTTCAGTCTCCAGGTAGACAACAAAGGCTGCTAAGAAAGCCAAACGCTGCAGGACAAACCGCCAATGTTCATGGAACCTAAAGTGGGATCACACAGGTAAGAGAGAGATAAACACTTTATCTATATCCACCCTTTATCAATTAATTCTGCTTTCTAGGGAGTTCTGGGTACTTAAATTAAAATAAATGTATAAAACAGTTAGTAAGTCTGCTGGTCAAGTAACTGTTCTGTCCTGAATAAAACAAAATTTAGTTTAGTACACTTAGTAACTTCTCACACAAACACACATTTGATTAGCATTTCACTTCATGTTTATGTCTATGACTTAAGATAAATTTTCAGTTATTTCATGCTACAGCCTTAAAGTTGAGCTCCAGCTCAACAATTTCACAGTTGGATGAAAGGTTTATATATACTCAGCATAAGGAAATTAATCCAATCTAAAATTCTGAATTAGGTAGCAGAAAAAATGCAAACATTGTGAAAAGTGGTTCCTACCTGTAATACTGCTCCACAGGAAATTTTGTTTTTAGGTCTGCAATTTGTGTCCTGACTGTGCTGAACAACTCCCGTGCCTTTGCACATTTACTGGGAACTAATGGGAGAAAATAAAAAATAAGACTCATTTTTAATATCAAAAGTCTCATTTGGAGAGACAAACATTATACAGTACCCGTCAAAACAGGGCATACTGTGTCAAACACTCACTTTCTTTGAATCCAGATGGCTGGTGGACACTCTGGAGTACCGTTAGTATTTCCCTGGCAGTCTGCTCCAATGTCTGGACCACCTTACGGATATCCTGCAGCAAAGTCCATCAAGTGTAAGTGTTTTTAATAGAATATAATTCAATTAAGGCAATAAAACAATCATGATGATTATTGCGATATAATTTACCTCAATAAAAATATAACAAATGTTCAAGAAATGATTGATTTAATTCATTTGAATCACGAACGAATTAGCACTTAATTTTCAGATTTCCGTCATCATTGTTCTGAATGAATGTTCTACATCAGATTTATTGAGTGATCCACTGGCATCAAGTATTTCCACAATTAACCATCTAGTTTCTTCAACTTTGACTCAGGAACAAATATAAGCGTTTAAATTTGAACAGAATAATGATTTGACATTAATTGTAATAATTATCGATATCGACTATGATTTTTTGTTTATCGTGATAACATTTTTGGCCATATCTCCCAGCCATAAATTCAATTTAACGTATCTTCTATTAACAACTATTCTACCCCACCCCCCCAAAATCACACACTTTAAGTGGATCACAGGCACAAAAAAAGCTCATGTCTCGATGTGCCCAGTATATCCTTCCGTTAACTGAGACAGTTAGCTGCTAACTAGCTAGCTAACTGTCTCTGAGAGCTAATGCTGGCTGCAGCGCTGCAGCTGTCGTGCTGCTGCTCATTCATACCTCTCTGACGTCCTGGTCGGCGCTCAGGAAGCCCTGAATATAACTGAACATCTCGGTCACAGACATTTCTGATCAGAGTCAGGCTGTCCGGGTGATGCAGATAATGAGCCGTTTGCAGCTAAATCATAAAAAACATCAACGTGCTCGAGAACCGACTCCGTGCTTCGTGTGGCGCGTGGCGATGACGTCATCCCTTCCAACGTCACGTCGGTGTCTCTCCAGTAAAAACAAAAAAAAAGTCTCTCCAGTAAAAGCAATTTCTCATTCTTTTTGAACGAACTGCAAATGTTTTGACGCGTTTATCCAAATGATTATGTATAATTATCTAAATTATCAATTGCTTATTTCATGTTGATCACAATGTAGGCCTATTATACTCTACTGGTGCTCTGTTGAATAGTCTTACCCCCCAAAACATCTAGCAATAAGTTCATTGTACAAATCACTACATGCAGAATGCAAGAATCTGAGGCTGACAACTTCAGCCTAAGGGGTGTTTACATTTCTTATTTTGTTTTTTGTTTTTCTGTTGTGCTATGCAGTGCTGTAAAACAGTCCAGTCTTTTTTTCTTTTCTGCATCACATTGACATGCTCTGTTGACAGATTACAGTACATACAGGAAAAGGGAATCCAATCTCTTGCAGTGTAATTTTGTGCTACTGAAAACTGATATAGGCCTATATGCCATACAGAAAAAGTGCAGCCTTGTGCCATAGGTTACTCAGAAAATATCTACAGAGTAGCCTACATTGTTATACTGACAACATAGCTAAACATTTTGACTATCTTGTATGTAAACAATGACACTCAGAATCAGTCAGAATCAGAATCAGAATCTGCTTTTATTGCCAGGTATATGTACTCGTACGAGGAATTTGACTCAAGATTGTACAATGCTTACGATGTGCTTACTTATACATTAATACAATTATAAAATAAGATAAAATAAAATCAGACACAGGCTACAGTATAGAGAACACAATAAATACACACTATAAACAGAAACAAAAACAGTATAGACTGATTGAGACAATAGTGCACTGAGGAGAGTGCAAAGGATGCAGGAGTAAATTATTATTATCATAATAATTACTATTATGTATATGTCAGAGGTGGATGTGATATACAGGTAGACATACATGTATACATGGACACAGTGTGATGGAGCAAAGGATGCTGGAATAAATAAGCATTATGTGCAGGTGTTATGTACTTGAGGTAGGTGGATTTGGTATACAGTATATACAATATACAAAATGACAATATGAACAAGAACAGCACTGAAATAGAGAATGATGAATAAATAATAAGTGGTGACCAGTAAACAGGTGGCTGATTAGAGGCAGAGTTACTGGGTTATTGCACAGGAATTGATCCTGAGTCAGAAATCAGCAGTTCATCAGAGTGATGGCTTGTGGGAAGAAACTGTTCCTGAGTCTGTTGGTTTTGGCGTACAGTGCTCTGAAGCGCCTACCAGAGGGGAGGAGCTGGAACAGGTTGTGTCCTGGGTGAGATGGATCTGCATTGATGTTTCCTGCCCATTTCCTGACTCTGGAATCTGGACTCCCGGATGAGGCCGATGATCGCTGTGTCGTCAGCAAACTTCAGTTTTGACAGATGCGTCCCCTGAGGTGCAGTCGTTGGTGTAGAGGGAGAAGAGCAGTGGGAAGAGCACACACCCCTGGGGGGCGCCAGTGCTAATAGTCTGGGTGCTGGATGTGATGTTCCCCAGCCTCACCTGCTGACTCCTGTCAGTCAGGAAGTCTGTGATCCACTGACAGGTGGAGGCTGGCACAGAGAGCTGGGTGAGTTTGGTGCTGAGGATGTCTGGGATGATGGTGTTGAACGCCGAGCTGAAGTCCACGAACAGAAGAATCAGAATCAGAATCAGAATCAGAAGGAGCTTTATTGCCAAGTAGTGTTTTACACATACGAGGAATTTGCTGTGGTGATAAGATGCTACACGTAGACAAACATACAGTTTACATAAATAAATGTAGAAATATATAAATATGGAATGGAAGAATGAAGAAGAAGAAGAAGAAGATCCTTGCACAAGTCCCTGGAGAGTCGAGGTGTTGCAGGATGTAATGCAGTCCCAAGTTGACTGCATCATCCACTGACCTGTTAGCCCTTTAGGCAAACTGCAGGGGGTCCAGCAGGGGGCCTGTAATGTCCTTCAGGTGGACCAACACCAGTCTTTCAAAGGACTTCAAGAATACAGATATCAGGACGACAGGCCTGCTGTCATTTAATCCAGAGATAGAGGGTTTTTTGGGGAACGGGATGATTGTGGAGTATTTAAAGCAGCAGGGAACGTCACACCGCTCCAGTGATTTGTGTGAAGATGGGGGCTATAGTTATTAATATTATAGGACTCTTAATAATAAAAGATATTCAAATGGCTCAACTTAAGAATTCATTATCAGCTATTTATTTTCATTCAGCCGCAGCTGTCAACTGTAATAACAATAAGAAAATCAAAGTTAATTCCCATTAATCTACAACCGTTAGGCTTTACTACATTCCTTTAATCTATTATCACTATGACAGCCCACCAACAATGATGCCTATACTTTCCCCATCAATCATTTTCAGTAAGCTAATTATTTTTTTCATATAGCTTTCCAGCACACACTTTTACACAAGCTGTAATGTTTAACATAGTAACACACATTTCATGACATATAAAAATAAGAATAGTAATAAATTCTGTAATTTGTCTGTTGAACAAATTATGGCTACCTCTTTAAAGTGTGGTGTTAATCAAATTTAATTCAAGACAATGAAACCATAGTTCTTTTTACAAGTCGGGTCTTCAAGCAGGTGTGTGGTTTCATTCATGAACAGAAACGGCATTGTTTGCAGCTTGCAGGTAATACAATACACCACACCTTCTTCTCTGCTTGCCTGGGTTGATTCTGGTGGACAGACATGCTGCATTACCTCATTCACCCTGTTGATGGAGCCAAAGTAGCACACATGCTAATGTTACCTTCATGTGCTGCAAAATATAAAGCAACATTAAACGCGAAACAGTCTCACTCCTGCCCGCCCTATTTAGCCTAATTGATTCTTCATGTGGCAGAGTTTAACATAACTTTTTATTACAGTTGAAGAAGATTGCCAGAGAAATACTGGCAAAACTTATTACTTACTCCACACCCTTTAAATCCCTTTGTGTAGTAAGAATGAACGTTAACGGCGAGACTGCTGTTTGAAAATAACACAAATATCACCTCATTTTGGGATGGCAGAATTATTTCTGTTTTTTATAATTACCATTTATTTACTTAAGGGAACTATTTGTATTATAATCAGTAGGCTGTGAAAAGCTTTCCCATAGACTGTATATAAAAAGGGCTACAGATTTTAGTACAGAGTGCAGCATTATGACTTATTATCTCATAATTATGAATAAGAAACGTTAAAACGTTAAAAAAACGTCAAAATCAAACTCCCATAGTAACTACAAATCTCGCTCATGCGCGGTTCATTTGTAGTTGTCAGATTTCCGACGGCTCCAGAAGGCATCATCTGAGAGCCCAGCTGACTCAGTAAAAACAGAGTCAGTCGCCTGTTGCTCCCAACTAGTTAAGCAGACACCCCATTGTAAGTGAGGAGTTAGAAACCCAGCTCACACTAAACTGTCTACTAGTTCATGTAACCGGCGGGTCTCAGCCGTACTGTGTTTTAAAAATCCCCTGTTTTATTCGTTCCCTCTGCGCTTTGAAACGATGCAGCTAAATGTTGTTCAGCCTACCCTTTGAGATGGAGAAAACCTCAGCAGAAGATGACTGCGTGGATTCAGGAGCCGAGACTGGAGGGTGAGTGAAGCCTCCGAGTTAATTACTAAAAAATGTTTAAACCTTTCAAAAGAATAATCTAGGCGTATTTGCATATTCATAGATTCTGGTTTGTTTGTTTTTTGTTGTTGTTGTTTTTTTTTAGCAGAGTAGGCTACAGACAGTATAGCCTTGAGTTTTTTTTTACGAGGTAGGCTTAGTGAACCCTTTCGACACATTTTTAAATGAGGTTTGGTTTTGTTACAAATCCCAGCGAAACCGGACCTGACAACTCGTAGGACAAAACAAAACAGACAGCAGAGCTTAATGTGATTTATGTTACATGTCTATTACGCATTCATATCTACAAAAACGTTTTTATTATTATATCATTCTGGAAAGTTACGTTAGACCGCTGTGCTTATTTATCGTAGTCAATCATTGGAGGTCCTAAATTTTATTATCATGAGCCTATGATTATTATTTATGTGTGCTGCTACTCTTGGATAGAATCTAGTCACCAGCCCAGTTGTTAATGAGAGTGCAGTCACTGTAGATGAGCTTAATGCAAGAATGCTTTGACCTAAGAGAGTTAAATGAATTTATTGTTCCCTCTTTTTTCAGCCATTAGACAGAGATGTACCTCACTTTCTCCCGCGGTATGTCACTGCTGGATGTTGTGTAGTGTAGGACCTGTGTTTGTTTGTTTGTGTGTGTGTGTGTGTGTGTGTGTGGGGGGGGGGGGGGGGGGGGATCATCAAAATCTGGCCTTGTGGTTTTAATTGTTTATATTAACTCATATTTACTTCAACATGGAAATCTGACTGGCCACAGGTTGGACAATCATCTAAGTACAGATTGAGGGGTCATTGTGGAATAAATAAAAGTCTTAAGTCATCCAGACCTGTTATTTCAGATACATACACATACAAAATATTAATACTGTATTGTTTTTATTATAGGGTCTTATTCCAGTGACATGTAGTACCAATTTCAAGCTCTGATAATCCTTGTGAAATTAATTTAATCAATATCACCCAGACTCTCTTACCTCCTATGTACCTTTGAGATTGTCAGGATTAAAAGTGGTAGCACGTACAGTTTTAGGCGCCTATAATTCTGATATTAAAGAAAATGTAATTTAAAAATAGAGGCAAAAGGCACACAAACAACATTACAAGCACACATGTATATATTAGGATTAAGTCAATGATTGTTGAAATTTAATAAAGTAAGTTCATAAAAGTGTGTGACAGACAGAAACATTACAAAAGACAACAATAGTTCCTTTTACTCTTATATTATATTCTTAGTAAGCTGGGAAAATTAATCTGACAGCAGCACACCAATGCCCTTGTTTTGAGAGTCACCTGGGACCATGCTGTTTCATTAGCTGTGAACTGGAACCAAATAACATGATGTGTGTTTCATGGGAAAATGGGAGCGGAGACCCATGTGGAAAGCGCTGATGTGAAAGGAAAAGCATGGGATGCCCAGCTGATAAACAGAGAGCCTCCACCTCCATCAGGTCACATCCTCTACCTTTTCTTCCTCACTCCACTTCCTGTTCAGCTCCCACATTCACTTTTTTTGGTAATTTCTCCTCACTTCAGACTGGCTCTGCCACCATCTCTTCTCCAATCGCAAATCACAGACTTCAGAGTGGCCTCATTATACTTTAAAGATAAGAAAGTGTATAACTTTCTTATGTGTTTTTAAAGCCTGTCAGAACCGGCCCATGAGACCAAAAAAATGACAGAATTTGTTTTTAGTGACATATGCTTAAAGCTGCGGTAATTAATGTGTTTATAATAACAATGGATCAAATGACTATGTGTAATGTGAAAGGGGGTCACTCGTAGTGGCAAAATCACGGTTCACGTCCAAGTTCTGTGTTGTTGTATGCATAACAATAACAGTGGAGCAGATGTTGGCGATTAAATTCTTAGTTCTCAGGGTCCCTCCAACATCGCTAAAGTTAAAATCCATATGTACAGTCTACCACATAAAGCTTATAAAGGAACAGCTTGTAAACCATAGTTATATATATATATATATAGATGAACAAATTGTAAGCAGTAGAAAACCAGGTAAATAAGTAGGTTGAGCAAATACAGTAGAATATGTATGTACAGTACCAGTAAGTATAATGTAAGTATGGCAGTGGTGTACAGTGACATTCATGTATCATACAGTGCAAGTTAGTGATGAGCTTGAGAGCTCAATAGTAAGGATTAGCGTCCTTATGGCCTGCAGGACATCGCTGTCCCTGAGCCTGGATCAGGGTTCGCCTGGTGTTGCAGAAAGAGATGCTACGGTATAGCAGAACAGTTAGTGGCTGATTATGATCTCTGATGAAAAACATCTGCGTTGGCCGGGAATCGAACCCGGGTCAACTGCTTGGAAGGCAGCTATGCTCACCACTATACCACCAACGCCTGTGTACTGAGGCTGTGCAATACTCTGCTCCTCTACAGTATAAAAGGGCTTAGCATCTTTTGTTGTGGTTTTACAGCTTTACTGCACATTTACTGTTTGGTTTAGAGTCAGCTCTCATCACCCTCGTTTCCAGCAACAGCAGGCAGCTGTTTTCAGCAAACAAGCTCACGTAAACCCACTGTCCACGACCTACTCAGCACCAAACAGCAGACAGACAAGGTTAGCGACTAGCTGGTGAACATATTGGAGCATTTAGCAGCATGAAGTTTTCCTGAAAATAAACCTCTTTTGATTGTTTGAATAATGCATGTCTGGCTGGAAGTAGCATGTTGTAGTCTTACAGAGGACGGAGGAGATCGGGGTTAAATGGTTAGGCATACAAAGATTGTAAATTCAACACGGGAAACTGTGATTCACGCTCCATCTCCTACCATCAGACAGCATTGGTTTCTTTTAACCATGACGGCGATCTTTTGCGAACTGAACCAGATCTTAACTGTAGAGGTGGCAGGCCATAAAATTTTCATATGACTCGTTGTTTGGAACAGTCTAATCAAATAGGAGACACCTGAATCTGTTCAGCTCTCCACATGTCAAACAAGTCTTTTAGACTCGCTCCAGAGCCCATCAGGTCACTCTGCAGTCAAACCTTGTGTGCATGACCGGGCTGCTGCCTGTCTTCGCTTCACTTTTGTGTTTATTGTGTTTGGACGGAGATGAAGCAAGGCAGCGAGGCCAGACTGGGAACGCCTGGCGAGATGCTAACCGTCACTGGTGGGGGAGGCCTGCCATACACATACCCAAGGGAGCCATCAAAACAGACCTGTAACTGCACACACTACTACCTCCAACTTTACTCCAAAGAGTCTCGTCTTTTTTCCCACATTTTGTCATTTTTCTCTGGGCATGCAGGGACAAGTCTTTGAGTTTCACTTTGTGTTCTTTTGCTGGAACGTTCTGGTCGTTTATAATCTGCTCTGAATATCAGTCTTTTTTTTCGCTCCCTATACGCCAACATTTCCCCCCTCTGCAGTACCTTACAGCAGTTCAACTTTTCTTTTTTACCTTTCTCTGCTCACCTCTGCTTCTACCCATACTCCCATCCAATCCTTCCTCCACACCGCTAATGCCTGTTAGTTAGATTGATAACCTCCCGCTGCAGGAAACAGACTCGTTCCTCTGTTTCCTGCTGTGCTGTAGCTCCAGAGACCTTATTAGTTTAGAAATGGAGTCACGGGGAGGGTGTGTGGAGGAACAGTGTTCTCTGGTTGTCAGCTGACTCCTGTGGGACTAATAATCTCAGGTTGCGAAGTATACATGAGAGGTGAGGTGTGTCACGGATGGTTCAGGGAATTATAACATGCAGTTTTTTCTCTAATCCATGAAGATCTGATCTGAAATCTAATTCTGCTTCTCTCTCAGCTCAAATATGGGATCTTTAGATTAGACATGTCTCTTTCCCCAAATGAAAATTTATGTGGGTGTGTGTCCACAGAAGTAGAAGAAGATCAGTTGGATTCTTTGCTGAAACAAATTGGAGTTTTGGAAATTTCTTGCAAAGAGTTAGATCAATATCTCTCTCATGTCTGTCCATTAAGTGGTAAACTTATCTTAGCGCATACACTGTAAAAAAGGATTCTGTGGTCATGTAGATTTGAATTAATGTATTAGATAAAATATATTCAATATGATTGTGTTTTTGATTTTGAGGCAAATATTTAATTAAATTTCAAATAAAAATGTTAAAATCCACCCATTGTAGTTAAATAAAACATAAGCATTGTATTTATCTAATCCCAAATAGAGTGAATATTGAGTAAATTAATGTAATCAGGCAAATTTTAATTAAAAAGCACTTCCTGTCAAGAATTCCCATAATGCATGGCGGTGAAGGGAGTTCTGTTAAAATTAGTTAATAAGTCTCCTATTTGTTTGAAATACAAAATTTACTTTGTGAATTATGTTTTTTTAAACGTGTGTGTTTAGAATATAGTGTTTTTGGTTGGTAATTGTCATTCTTGTGGTGTTTTTTTGTTATACAGTCTATGGTTTACTATTGAAACCAGGAGTAAAGTGCCTGTTTTATTTGATAAGTTTGGCTGCACTGATCATTGACCGTTGTATTGAAAGCAGTTCTCCTGTATGGGTGAGTTTACAAGCAAATGACAACGCATCCTTATATGTAGATGATTAATACTCAATTATATATCATTGACATATAGAATTAAATAAATTTTTATTGGCAGTAATTACACATTAGGGAGTTTCTTTTTCAACTCGATATTTTTGTTTAGGTTATAATTAATTCTGTACTGTTTTCTATTTGAATCTACTCATATTAAATGGATAACTATTAAGGGTCTCAATTAATTAATATTTACTCAATACCAAACAAAATTGCTTGTAATCTGTTGCCTCATTTTTATTGAGTAGATATGGTGTATCTTTTCTTACAGTGTAGATCGGTAGCACGGGTGATGTCTAGCCTGGCTCTGTCCAATGTAAAAAATATATCGGCAACTCCACCATGATGCACTGTATCTTGTTTGTTTATACAGATATGTAAACTTGACAAATGTTATGTGCCACAGCCAATAGAATAGAATAGACATCTCATGTGTAAGTTGGTTTTTGGCCTCACAGACGTACAATTCTTGATGAACAGAGGAGCCGTTTGCGCAGCACTTCAAGAAAGAATTAACTCATCCTAAAACTAGGGTTGGGCAATAAAACAATGATGATAATTAACGTAATATAATTTTCCTCAATAACAATATAACAAATGTTCAATATATCGTCAATAAATGTTTTATTTTATTTATTTGAATCACGAACTAATTAGCACTTTTTCTTTTTTCAGTTTTTCTTTTAATGTATTTATTTTATATTTGTTAAAAAAAGATTTTATCATAGTTGTTTTGAATGTTCTACCTCAAATTTGTGAAGTGATCCACTGTTTGGCATTAAGTGTTTGTCATGTTCGGACCATAAAGAGTAGTTTAACCACATAATAACCATGTGTTGTTGTTTTTTTTATTTCACTCAGGAGCAAAAATCAGCCTTTAAACTTGAAATAAATAATGATTTGACATTTATTGTGATAATTATCAATATCGGATGGTATGAAATGTTTTTACCGCAATAACATTTTTGGCCATATTGCCCAGCCCTACCTAAGACCATTAGCCATTGTTATTATATTGCCGTTTGTGTACTGATTAAACAAACAAGATGCATCGTGTTGAGGAGTGAGATCTAAAGGTGAAAGTATTTTCTCCCTTTGCAAGGATGCAGGCTAGCTGTTTCCCACATTCTAGTCTTTGTGCTAGTGTAGCTCTGATGTTTTATTTTGAATCAATTGTGCTTGATTACAGTTTAAATGATATGACTTGAACGCACATTACCACGTATACTACATGAGATTGAAACCGATCTTTTCCTCTAACTCTCGGAAAGAAAACAAATAAGTTTCTTTCCCAAAATGTTGAATGTTCCTTTAAGTAAAAGTGGCAACACTGATGTAATAAGTATATTTCTCTGATGATATCTATGTGCTTTTACTCATGTTTCTGAAGATAAAGTACTCATCATTATAGAATATCCCTTTTCAGCATGTTACATCAGTATAAATCATATAGCTGGATTATTATTAGTAATGCATTTAAGCAGCAGTTTAATTCCATGGCTGATTGAGATGGGGCTAATTTTACTTTACTTAAGAAGATGTATTGTAGTCTGCAAATTAACTAATAAATACAGCTGTCAAATAAATGTTAAAAGTAAAAATGTCCTGATTTCACTCTGAAAGATAGTGGAACGCAGTACAGGCAAGTGAATGTCCTTGTGTTTATCCCTTCAGATAGAAACCACTATGAAATGTGTGTGTGCATTTTTGGTGACCTTTCCAGTTGGACCTCTCCTACTGTTTAGCCAGATGTCAGCACTTTATTTGAAATAGGAGTGTGTCATCCTGTAAATCATGTTGATTGTACTTCATACTGTAACATAAACTCCTGTCTCCTCTCTCTGTTTCTTGTCCTTTCTCTCCCCCTCGCCCTGTGTCCACATCGCCTCTCTCGCTCTTTTTTTCTCTCTTTTCTGTCATCCTCTGCAGGTCTGATTACAGTCCGTTGTCCTCAACGAGCAGTAAGTAAACCAATGGCGACATGAAGCATTGCTAACAGTGACTCAAACACACAAAGCTAAGGCTGAGGACTTTATCTCCCTAATACACACTAATAAAATAAATCCACTCACAGGGGAGGATTGTGTGTGTGTGTGTGTGTGTGTGTGTGTGTGTGTGTGTGTGTTTAGTGGTCCTTATGGCCAGCAGCAGATTTTAGGGAGAACACTTAGTCTGGCAATAACAATTGTCTTGACTGATTATTATTGTCTTCCTCCTCTCACCATAGCTTACATTTACTGTGATGTTGCATGCTAGACATTTTGCACATTGGACATAGTAAATGGTTGGGAAAGGGGGAAAACAAATTTGGCTTCAAGGGGAAATTAGATTTTATAAAATTAACTACTAAATTGGAATTGGAATTGTTTTCAAAATTCAAAACATGGACAGAATAATCTGTGTAGCTGTGACTTTTAACTTTACAGTATTAGCATTTGACTTTTTGTAATTTTTTTCATAATCATAATTTCTTGTTATTATTATTGTTTCATTCAAATTGATGAAAGTGTGGCTCACTCCCATTGTATTTATCACTAAGCCATTGGAAATCAGCTTTCAAAATATACATGATACAGATCAGCTACTGGATATTGTTTGTGTATACGTGTTCATAAGTGCTTGAACTATGATGTCGCCACTTGCTGCATGCACAGTGTCTGACTGGTTGCCAGATTTCCAGGCCTTTCACAATGGGAGGATTATATCCAGTATTATCCCATTAATCTGGTCTACAGGAAGCTGCGTTATCCCACCCGCACCACTCCCGCAAGTCAGGAAGTACAGGGCTCCATGCAAACACACACACTCACACACACACACACACGCGCGCGCACACACACACACACACAAACACACACACACATATAGAATGATCCAGCAGTGTCTGGTTTGGTCTTTCCCCTCATGTTTCCTGTGTCTTTCCTGTATCAGATGAGCTTTTTCCCATTATTGTATTTGTCTCTGTCCCTGTCGCCACTGGAGGTCAGAATGGGGAAAATTTGTGCACAGGCACGTTGTCCAGGAACTTTAAATACATGGGAAAGTGTGACCGCAATTAGATAGACACTACTGGACTAGAACTTTATATAATTTCTACCATTTCTCCATGGAAAATACTCTCTGATTGTTTGGCAGGTGTTTACTTTGTATATCAGGGCACCTCAAATGGAGCTCTGATCACTAGTTAAACCACTGCTCTATATAAACGTGCAGGTACTATTTACTGCTGGTAACCATAGCATGTGACGCTATGTACCACACGACTCAGTGATAAAATGGACCTAGCCAAGGGTTAAACTTTAACTGACTATAAACAAACTTGTATGACAATTTGAAAGCAAATTTGAACTACACCTTTTTTCTGTAGTAGGTGGCAGTGCCATCAGTGCGATAATACACTCTGAGGTGTCCTGGTGTAGTAAATATAAGACTTAGTGAAGGGCTGTAGCATTTTCACCCTTGTTTGGTCCATAATTTTTTAATATCAGTATCTTAATATGTACAGTGTTGTCACTTTGTAGTAACCTGTTACCACGCCTGTTCTTACCAAAATGCTGTCATGCACACATATTTATCTCATTATTATCTTTTAACAAATTCACACTTTTGGATGGCTTTTGCTCATTCTCCTGAGGGGTCTTAATGCTGAGTAGCTGGATCAGCCTCCTTAACCAGCTACCTAAAATATGTTCATAGTTTATTTCTGCTGCAGTGTCTGTAATTTTTGCCTGAAAAAAAAAGAATTGACAAAAAGAAAAGAAGTTACTGAGCGCTGAGTGACTTGCTATATGTCAAACCTTTATTGGCCCACAGGGAATATGTCTGGCATTAAGCGCCTTCACAAATGGAAAAAAGAGTTTTAATGACATGGCAGGATTCTCTCAGGGTTGACAACAGTGATGAGTTCTGAAATGATTGCAAATCACAGGAAGTCTCCAGGTAGTACTATTTTTTTGTCTAATACTGGTTCTGAGACGCAATATTAGTTTATGAAAACATACACATCCTACAGACAAATGTTCACTTGAGTCTCATACTAATGATCACACTATAGATGACTCAACAGATTGATGCAAACTGCTGTGGTCACAGATTATCCAGCGTCGTGGACAATATAGAGTCATCTGTCTCAGCGCTGTGTGTGGCTGCCTGTTTTTGTCCTCTATGTGTCTGCATTCATGCACATCAGTGTGTGCTGAGGAGTTCATTCGTAAAGTTGCATGCTGCATCAGTCTCCCTCGTCTCCTGCCTCCGCAGAAGTATATTTAGGTTCTGGTAGAGAGCGTACTCATGTTTATACAGGTGGTCTTAACACCTGACCTTCGACCTCAGCCCAGACTAGCCCTGGAGACAGACTGATATCCTGCTAAACCACCAACATCAGTCTGACTGAGGTTAAAATCTACTTCACTGTAGGTCTTATGTAACTGAGACTGGAGGGATTCAAATGGCCTCAGTCTTGAAACTACATCAATGTGTTTGAATCTAAATGTAATGAGTATTAAATTACCAGTTCTTTAGGACAGTGTGTATGTTACTGTTATCTACTCAGCACCTCCACTGGTGCAGTTGAGGGTTCAGCTTTTAACACATCATTTGAAGCTTTTGTAAGCCTATCCATAATGCTAAAAACCCAATTTAAAACATTCAAAACATTCTGTAATGTAGTGAAACTTGCTTGTATCAAGAGATGAAAAAGAAATCCCAGTGGGATGAGTAAAAATGACTTCATAAGATTTAGTGAAACTAGCATAAAAATATAGCCACCATAAAATGCTACCTGAGCTGAAGGGATAAGGATGGCTGATATTCTATTTTTTCTTCTTATTGTCACATGAAAGGCATAAAAAACTAAAAACTTTCAGTACTTTCTGGCTTCCATACCCTGCCTGTGGCATCAGGCTCCATGCATTCCTACAGAAGACGCAAATCTTTGAAAACACATCTCAAATATATAGTTTAGTTTTTACAGGAGGAAGTATTGCAATTGTTGGGGACTATTTGCAGAGGTGGATTAATCCACATTTGGTGTTTACAGAGTATTTCTGGATGATACATGCGGGATTGAATCAAAATAAACTACAAGTGTGTCAACCCGAGCAACAGTGTGGCTCACTGATGTGTTTTAATGGCAACAACAGAGCTCTTTAGCACAGAGGAATAAGATCTATCAGACTTTATATTACAAAAATACTTGTTAGAAGGATCAGTTCATTGTTGTTTTTGGTCCTTTCATGGGATTTGTTGACAATAATTGATTTGTCCTTTAAAATTAAAATAATACATAATAATAATTAAAAATAATACATCGAACATACAAGCTACTTCTTAAAATAAGAATTTAGTGTAATTTTTCTTTCAGTATCTGGAATATTTGAAAAGACACTTGAAACAAGTTGATGAATAAACATCTTCTAAGACTCAGTAACAGACAATATCACAGGCTAAGATGTGGTGTTTTTGTTGTCTATTGCCATTAGGTGAATTTGTAACAGTGATACATACAGTGACAGTAACTCAAAGTTAAGAAGTAGAAATTGTAGCAAGAATGTCATGCAACAACAGTGACGGAAATCTCAGTGCTATGCGTAATCTGTCTTTTATGCTGTGTGCACTGGTGTGTGCAGCATCTTTGAGCGTTCAATAGAAGGAAAAATAGATTTTGATTCAAGAGGCTTCAACTGAATCCTACCCTAAACACTTAATCACACAACCTTGCTTTCTATTGGTCAAAGCAGACGAATGTCCATTCAGCCTGAGTGACCTGTGACCCTGCCCCCACTGGTTTGTGTACATATATGTAAGACAGAGGGGGTCGGCTGTCAGAGTAATTAATGTTCTGGGGCCTGAAGGGTGTTTTAAACTATACAGAGGTCACACTGTAACAACACAAAGATGCCAAGCAGAGACACAAATACAGAGGCAATAAACAGACTTGAGAAGGACAAGCTTGATTTGTCACACTCCACCTACCTAAAAAATATACTGTAGATGTATTTATTACTCGCAGATGTAGACTCGTGAAAATTTACACCCCGGCCAGCATCCAAAAAGAGAAAAATTTGGATGAAAGATGAAAAGAAAACATGGGATAGATTCAGGACATCCAACTTTTGCAGGTAATTGTAAGCAAAACAAAGACTGTGAAAACATTTCTTCCTAAGAAAGAAATCAGAAATGAAAGGAAGATTTCAAAACATTGAATAGAATAAATGCTTATCAGCATATTGAACAGTTCAGTGAGTCTTTAGTCCACAGAGGTCTAGACAGGATTGATGGTAGTCGAACAAAAGCCTGGGAGTCACAGGTTGACGTCAGGGATCAGTCTGTCACCAACAGATGTCTGCTCGCTGAGACAAACACATATATCTGTGTGTAAATGTGTGCAGATGTATCCCTGCATATGCACTTTACTGCATTCACAAAAAAAAAAAGTAAAAATATCTTGTTTTGTAGACACATCACAATGCTAACCTTGGTGACAAATAAACCGTATATCCAGTGGATCCCCAGCTAAACACTTAATGTTCAGTGGTGGGAAATGTTTGGTTTGCATTATCAGTTACTTAATACAGCACTGATATGATTGTGGGACAGTGAACAATTAACACAGAGGCTGATATCAATTAGGTAAAATTACAAAACAGCAACATTGACTCTTTTGTGCATTAGTAAGCAATTTGAGTCATACAAAAAAGGCGGACCCTTCCAGTAGCAATGAAAACTACTGTATTGAGAGGTAGTTACAGAATGTTATTACACTGAATCACACAGGTCTGCTGTGGTTTTGAGTGACATTTAGAACTGCTGAACATCATGCAGCTCATATATCTGGAGGCAGACAAAACAGAAACTGGAATATGTAAAGGTTCATTATTAATTTTTTTTATTAAATTTTTTTTGTTTTTGCTAATTTTAGTTTGTAGGTTCGGACTGAAACATCCATGCGCGAGAACTTTTTTCTGTATTTTATGTTGTGTTAGTTTTGAAGTTCTACTGCAGCACCAGTGCACTACAGTTCCACATATTTTCTTAATTTAACTTGAAAGTATTTTGCTGTACAAGTGTTTGTGTTTTTGCTTAGAGTTGATATTTAGAATTTAATTTCTAGTGAGTTTTTTTGGCGTAGGTTTTGTTTTGGATAACACTGTAAACGGCACCTAGGCAACTTTACTGATATAGCCCAATATCACAAATTTGCCTCAATGGGCTTACAATCTTTAACGTATATTTTTGTGCATATTTTAGTGCAAATACACTACTGCATGTCTAACTGTCCTTTATGTGATACCATACGGACAAAGTTAACAAGATTTCATTCAGTTTTTGACATAGAGTGGTGGTTCTTATATAACTGGAGTTACATCCAGGTAACTTGTATATCTCCTTGTCTACATTACTGAATTTCCTTGATGTTATCGTCACTCTCAACAATCTGTACTGATAATAAAAAACACAAGCCGCCAATCACAATTTTTCCTGTCCCCACCCCATCTTTGTGGCCGCCATAGCCCCGACTTGTACTTACAGTACAGAGGCTGCAAAGCCACGCCATAAGCCCTTAAAGTCACAACTCTATATTTCTAAGATAAGATTATAAGATAATGTTGCTTTATGTATTTTTTACTCTCAAATTTCAGTATCAGTATCAACTTTAGTTCTGAGATCAACCTTCTGCTTGTCTTTGTGTGTAACACAGAGTGTAGTGTCTATTACAGCCTCATTTGTTAAAGTGCTTACTACCTCTTTGCCTTTCATCAGCTCAGACACGGGAAGATGACGCACTTGTCTGTGTTAGAAGGACAGTGCTGAGTATCCTTTTACATGCCAAACCTGTTGCAGTGATGTCAGCCAAGGCACTTTCAGTACAATCGGTTTGAATAGCACCTGATGGATCAAGGACCCGTAATTGCTCAGCGCATACACACAAGACACACAACCCATTGCTTTCTCCCTAGTTGAATGTTGCGTATGAGATCCAGGCTCTGCCATAAGGCAGCTTGGATTAAGTGTTACCAAATGTGCGTTTTCCAAATTGAGGTTTGGACTACGAGGCCGTGATCGCAGCTAAATATGCTGCAGTCAGCTGCAGTCAGCTGCTTGTTAATGGTTTCATTGAAACAGTTTTGTCTGTCAGTCTTGTTGCGGGCCCTTCATGATAATGACTTAGAGAGTGTGTGCTCACTGAGTGCACATTCAGCGCAGTCTGTAAATAGTTGCACAATGAAATATGTTTTGTTGTTTTGGCTCTGCACTCCAGCACATCATGAATACCAAAAGGAGACAGGGCCTTTTTAGTCAGGGCCCAAACACTCTGGAACAGTCCCCCAGAGGAGAACAGAGCTCGCAGAGTCTGTTCCTGGTTTTATCTCACTTCTTAATACACATTTATACAAAAACCTTTCAAAGTGTGCTGCATATTTATGTTTTTATTACATATTTGTATATTGATTTGTTTATTTTATTTGTATATTGATTTGTTTTATTTATTGATTTTGAACCACTATGGCTCCACTTCCACCACTCTGTCTGTTACTGATTTTTGTTCGACTTGCCATAAGGCACTTTGTTACCTGTATTGAAAAGTGCGATACAAATAAAGTTAAATATTTTCACAGGTCCACTTGGTTCATTGTAACCAAGACCTGACCTGGGACCATAGCCTGGGACCTACCAGGACCATAGCTTGGCCAGGTTAAATTTATATTCAGTCTAATGATGTCTGGTTGCACCCCAGTGGATCCCTCCCCAAAAAACACATTTGAAGGTGCAGGATCAGGAGCGAGAACTCAGAGGCTTCTTGTTAAATGTTGGTATTTTTATGCTGCTGCTGGTGTTTTTCTCTGTTTAGCTCTTATTAGCCAACCCACAACTTTACTGTTATGGTTCCCTCTCATCACTCTCATAGTACCGTCATCAGTGTTGCAGTGAAACAGTTCTAAAAACCCAAAAGACATAAAAATTGGCCAGAAACACAATTTCAAATTAATGCTAATATTGCTCTGTATCTGCTGGATGTGTAAATAAGAAACTATTTAAACTTTAAAGGTGATACTGTATGTCAGTGTTGTGTTCATAACTTGTTTCTGCTACTTCCAAGTCACCAAAAAAAATCTGTTATTGCTGCATTAAGTACATAACATGTCCCACATACAGTTAGTTTCACAAAGGAACTAACCTGAATCAGGGTAAAACCTCTGGTCTGACATTTTGAAACAATTATAAGTGAGTAGTTAAGGTTTTACTGGACTGACTTTACATTTAAATTTCTTTGGCACCAGTCAGTGTTGGAAGCTGTTTTTTCTGTCTTTTTACCAGATGACAAAAAGGGGCCCCCATCTTGAATTTCCTTTTTCAGTTGTTTTGACTTACACTGAGGGCCAAGCTAGCTAAAGCTGTGACTGCAGTACTCATATACACACACACACACACACAGAGGCCTTAGTTGAGTTTTTGCTGCTAATCACTGTCATATGTGCAGGGGCCACTAGAAGGCGTGTTGTTTTATCTTACGTCACGTGAACATGTGCTGCCGGTTAGCACTGCAACACAGAGCGAAGGTAAAAGTCTGTGAGTATTAGAAAAGACAGGCCTGTCTAGAAATGTGCAAATTGATTTTGTGTGTGTTGAGGATGGTTGTGTACATGCATGAGTGTGTATGTAGTCTGTCAAGTCAGAGCATCACCTTCAGCTTGAAGACTCAAGTGGATTAAGAGCTTAGAGACACACTCCTCCAGAGCTTTACACACAAACCCCCTTCATTCCCTTCACAGGATTGGGGTGACTTAATCTCTAATTTATTCTTCTCATTATCCTTTATTGCTAGAGGAAAACATCAGCATGAATGCACAAGGTATTGAGTTGTATTGCGTGTACCAAAAAAAACACAACTCAGTACCTTGTGTATGTGGCTGTTGAGTGAATTTGTGACAAGAAATGCATTTGTGAATCTACTGAATTTAGATTTTTAAACTAATCTTACAATAAACCACTCACTATGTTGATTTCTTAACCTTTAAATGACTTAAAATTGCTCATGTATGCATTTATTGAACCTTTATTCATTGAGGTTAGTCAACTACAAACAAATACGTCTATGAAGATTTTCAGTCATCCAGGTCATAGTTATCCAACGAAGGTTAAAATGAAGGGCAACTGGACTTGGTTGAAGCTACTGGAAGACGTTTCGTCCCTTATCCAAAGGACTTCTTCAGTTCTGACTGACTGGCAGGGAAACTCAGCTATTTAACCTCAGTGGGGTCGTTATCTCGGGTCATCGATACCGCTGGTTCGTTAGTGTTCCTTGTTGCTGTGACGACAGTCGTTACAGTCGTTGAGACTACCTGTGGCCAAGACTGAACGACCATCGTTGGTATCTTCACCTGAGGCCAATGGGTTACGTTTGTTGAGTTTCCTGGGAAGTGATGAAAGGACAGTATTGTAAGTGGGGGATAAGTGGTGGCGTAGACCCCCTCCCCTGTTCAATGACGGCTTCTCAACCCTGGTGTAGATGGCTTCCTTGACACCTCTTTCAAACCATCCATCTTCTCTGTCTAAAATGTGCACCTGGTGGTCCTCAAACGAGTGTCCTCTGTCCTTCAGATGTAAGTAGACAGCAGAGTCTTGACCTGAGGAGTTGGCCCTTCTGTGTTGAGCCATGCGTTTGTGTAGTGGTTGTTTAGTCTCCCCAATATACAGGTCTTTGCATTCCTCACTGCATTGGACCGCATACACTAGATTGCTTTTCTTGTGTTTGGGTGTGCGGTCTTTGGGGTGTACCAGCATCTGTCTTAGTGTGTTCTTGGGTTTAAAAAACACAGGGATGTTATGTTTGTTAAAAATCCTCCTGAGTTTCTCTGATACTCCAGACACATATGGAATCACAAAATTTGTCTGTCTTCACAAAAGCCCATACATGTATGGGCTTTTGTGAAGACAGCCACAAAATCCAAGAAGAACAAAACTACAGGGGAGGAGGAAAAGAAGGTCAAACGCAACAACATTGTGATTCCATATGTGTCTGGAGTATCAGAGAAACTCAGAGATAACGACCCCACTGAGGTTAAATAGCTGAGTTTCCCTGCCAGTCAGTCAGAACTGAAGAAGTCCTTTGGATAAGGGACGAAACGTCTTCCAGTAGCTTCAACCAAGTCCAGTTGCCCTTCATTTTAACCTTCGTTGGATACAAACAAATACATTTTTACAAATGCCTGGCAAAGGCCTGAAGGTCGTTTGATGAAAACGAATGAGAAAAATCTGACACAGCAAGGAAGCTAGGGTTTGGGGAAAGAAAAAAAAATAAAGGCAAACTAAGACTCTGTTGCTAGTTGAGGATGTACACCTAGCTGAAAGGAATGCAGTCTAATGCAACAGTGCTGCAATAAATCCTATCGTCACTACTTTTTTTAGAGAGGAGTTGATTCAGTTCAATTCAATTTTATTTGTATAGCGCCAAATCACAACAACAGTTATCACAGAGCGCTTTTCATAAAAGAGCAGGTCTAGACCGTACTCTGTGATGCTATTTACAGAAGCCCAACAGTTCCCACCAAGAGCAAGCACTAGGCGACAGAGGCAAGGAAAAACTTCCGTTGAAGAGGCAGAAACCTCGAGCAGAACCATGGCTCAGGGTGGGCGGCCATCTGCCTTGACTGGTTGGGGGTGAAGGAGAGAGAGAGAGCGAGAGAGAGAGAGAGGGCAAGAGAGGAACAGAGAGAAAGAGAGAGAGGGATGGAAGGAGAGAGAGAGGGGAGGGAGGCAGCCTACACAATATACACACAGAGGTACAGACAGTAAAGGTGATGTTGCTATAGACTAAATGAAAAATGGTAGAGCAATTTATAGTAGTGTAAATGATAATAATTGTAATGTTAATGATTATAATAACAATAATAGCAATAGGACTAGTAACAATAGTTGTAGCAGAAGGTGTTGAGCAGGAACACGGGAGTCAAGCCGGGGGATAGTCAACTTTATAAACATTTTGGAGGATGTAGTTGGTGGTGCTGTTGAACCTAATAAACTGAAAAATGACTGTTTAACATAAGTATAACAGTTTACACTAGAAACAACAAGTATTTCAACTAATAGTGTTAACATGCAACAAAAATGCAGCAGAACCAACATATGATTTCAACATATATCATTCTGCTGATAAACTGTATCATGGTATTGAAGAATTTAAATGCCTAAAAAAAAGACATATCAAACAAAGAAATAAAGTTAAATACTATGAAATGTTGCCATGGATGCTTACAGGTATTTTGATTGGCCAACACTGTGCAGCTCTGATTGATTTTGCCAGTGCTGCACCAATATACAGTATTGGACTGTTGGAGTATTAATGATAAACCTGATTATGACCAAGCCTGTAACAACTTCTGGTACTTGAAAAACAACCAGTGCTACAGACATAAGTCAACTGGTCCTCAGAATGTATTGTGTAGTTGGTTTTGCTGCATGTGTGCCTTTAAAAGCATTAATTAGCGTTCTTGAAGGCGAATGAAGGGTGAAATTCTCAGGTTTGAGTGCCTGGCTAGGATTTGAAATATATAATTGGAAACTAATCATCCACGTGTTTCAAACAGTTTTTGTCTAAATATCAGTTAGATGCCCAGGAGATACTGTATATACCGGATCTAATGCGATCAGACAGAAATAAACGAGTGCATGGCCCTCGGTGTGTGTGGGAGCCTGTCTGTGGCCTCGATCCTGACCCAAACTTAGACTCTTCTTTAATCCCCAAGTAATTTTAGGTGCCGACTCCTAAGAACTTTGGATGATGAGGAGACAGGAGATGAAGAAGGAGGAGGAGGAGGAGAGAGGCGGGGAAAGAAAATACCACATGAAAAAACAGACAAATAAAACAAGTGGAATGAAAATGTAAGAGCAAGAAACGGAGATTTAAAGGAAGAGAACCAAAGCAAGAGTAATTGATGATACCTCCTTATTTATTTTCTGCTGTGTTTGCTGTATTTTTGTACAATTTGGACAAAGGTCTCTATTCCCGTTTCAGGTTCTAACTCCTGAAGTTGGAGTTACTGTAGAGAAATCAAGCTATCTGTGTGACAGTACAATGTGATCACGTATCATGTTTGGTGTCTTTATGCCAGCTACATGCCAGGGAGAGAGACATTTATTCTAATGGGATGAGGCAGACGATTATGAGTGTGGTGCCCAGTGCGTGCGTGCGTGTGTGTGTGTGTGTGTGCGTGCGTGCGTGCGTGCATGCGTGCGTGTGTGTGTGTGTGTCAGGACGTCTGTGCCCTGGCATCCAGCTTAATCCTACAAAGATCTTACTTGATCTTGCTGTATTTATCTCTTCAGACAAACTGAACCACATGAGGACATGTTGTGTTAGGTTTCGGATTTGATTGCATTTGACCTAATCTTTATAAACAGATATCTGCATAAGAAGGCACAATCTGTGGGCAAGGAACAAGATTTTGGTATCCAAAGCATTCTGGTTTGCTTGTAGTAGTAGCTTTGGCTGAAATACGGTCTGGAAACCGATCGGCTATCATCGATTTAGCTTTTTATCAGTCTCGGAGCACTATAGATTAGCATTTTATTATCTTTTTAAAAACTTAGACAATGGGTTTCAAGATTGCAAATACTTTGATGTTTTTGAACCGAATAGTTACAGCAATCATGCGAATGAATAAAATACTTCTTACTTTACTACTACGATTTCCCTATTAAGTGTGGAAACAATATAGAGCCCTATGCATGTGTTATTTTTGACACTGATGTGTTCCTTAGGTAAAATCAAAGAAAGAAACCACTAAAGTCTGTTATTATAAATTGCTATAGGTAATAAGTTATTAGTGGTGAACTAATATTCGCTAACAAACGTCTAATTGAAACGCTGTTGCAGTTTAAAGTGTTAAAGTCATCACAGGTTTCATCAAATACGTTAACATCAGGGACACAACAATAACACCCAGAAATATGCAAAGTATATCTATGGCCAAAATCATAATTTAAGAGTTTATACGTTTTTAATTGATTGCATGAATGAACTCACCCGTGACTCCGACGTTTAGGTGCATACCGCCATCTACTGTGCAGGAGTGTGTAACACACACATAATTCGCAATTTCCATTTTGACACTTGAAACTACGTTTAAAACTATCTTTCTACCAGATTGCTGGAACAGCATTATAATAGCACTATCATTAGCATGACAGTCTTCATTTATCAGTTCAAAAACACCAAAGAACGAGGTAGAAATAGGGAACAAGACGGAAGCTTTTATTTTGAAATGTAGAAATTAGCAATAGGCACCAGACGAGAGGGCATGAGACGGGAGGCTCCAGGCTGCTGCCATACCCGTCTCATTTATTTCAAAGGTCTGGCTTCCAAACGGTGCTTGTTGTTTTTATTTACAGACATTAAAAGCCAGAGAAGGCAATTAAATTATATAATTATAAACTCCACACTTTCTGTGGTCTCAGCTGAAAATGTTAACATGACGATTTTCTTGACCAGAAATATAAAATCAGGGTCTTTGATGACTTGTTTTGTTTGCGTCACTCCAACATGTTGAGACATTTGACAAAGACATCCTGCATTGTGGAGTGAAAGAACTTTATAGAGATTCTCCAGTTTTCATTTTACACCCAAAAAGAAACAATATACATAACAAGAAGACAAAACTAAGTTTAATTGTCAAAATTTTAAAACATTGTTTTTGCAGATTTTATACCAGCCATCACACTGTTTTAAATATTAAAAATATTTGTATATCAAACTGTTTGTTTATCATTCTGGGCCCTGAGCTGACCATGATGTTGCTTCTCTAATGGCCACCTTTAAGCAATGTTTCCTTGTAACCTGAGCTTAACATTTAGAAAATGTCATCTCTTTGGTCAAGTAGAAACTCTTCCTTTGCAAAGGCCAACGGTACTCTTGAGACTGAACCTGCCCCTGTTTGGCCTCTCTGTTTCATGGAGGGATTCTGGCAACAGCCACACAGTCTGCTGTGCCAGGGACAAGAAGGCTGTGTGTCCTTTCCCAAACTGCCTCAAAGCAGAGACGAAATGGGAC